>NC_141050.1:62241764-62346764 GCF_041138505.1 Cibotium barometz | reverse complement strand
ATCTGCAATGTAATCCCAAAGAACAGTGTCAAATGCCTTTTCAATGTCAACCTGCATGACCAATACATCTTGTCGAGTGTATTTCGCATACTCCATGCCAATGATGACATTTGCTAGATTATCAGTAATTTGCCTTCGTGGAATGAAGCCATACTGAGATGGATGCAAACCATCATGCAAAAACCCTTTAAGTCTATTGACAAGCATTTTAGCCAGCAATTTATAAACCACAGGCATGAGCGTAATCGGCCTCCATTGCGAGAACTCTTCACAAAGTGCTTGCTTTGGAATCAACTTGAGCAAGCCTTCTTTCCAAGATGAAGGCAAAACCTGTTGCTCCCATGCCCTGTTTATCATTAACAATAGTGGCTGATCCAGGTAGTGCCAAAACGACAAGAAAAATTCTACAGTAAGGCCATCCCAACCGGGAGATTTCCAACGGCCCAAATCACACAAACTGGCATACAATTCTGTCTCCGTGAAGGCGGCTTCCAAAAGTTGAGCCTGGTGCGCCGATAAAATCGGTGCAACTTGAGATAAAAACAAGCGACGAGCTTCTCGACCTTCCTGCGTGAGAGAAGAGGCCTCAAAAATCTTGCCATAATGAGATTCCATGGCCCGTGCAAGCCCCACACGAGAGGTAGTCCAATCACCAGTCGGGAGTTTAATCCTCTTAATAGTTTGAGACTGCCTAGAAAGATGTAAATGACGAAAGAATTGTTTAGAAGTGCATCCTTTATCCGCTATAGCCTTTTGGCGAGCTCTAGTCTGCCACTTTGCCAATTTTCTCTCATCATTACGATGCAACAAAGCACGAGCAGAAAGTAACTCTGTCATCTGGATTTCAGTAAGAGATGAAGTGTTAGCCAGATGCATCAAACTTTGACAAGTGCCTTTGGCCTGTTGAACTTGCTCTCTGAAATGCGATAAATAGTGTCTGCCATAATCCTGGATCACACATTGAACCCGCATAACAAAACGAAACCATGCTGTGTCCATATCAACATGCATTTGAGAGATCAATGGCGAGATAATATTCACAATCAGATTGCGAAAAACCTCATGCTTAAGATAAGCATTATTGACATGCAGAAGTCTCTTTCTAGTTAATGAATCATTGGCAGAACATGAACCAAATTGTATTTTCAAGCATATCGGAGCATGATCCGAGAGACACAAGGAGTAATCAATCCACATATCACATACAAAATCATCATACTGCTGCATCTGAAAGAGATACCATCGGTCCAGACGAGCACGATACATTGATCGAGCGTTATGTTGAAATGTGAATCCTGGATCATTGGCTTGCAACAGAGGCCACAAATCCAAGGCATTACATGTGTGCTGAAAGAGATCCCAAGCTTGTCGTTCCACATGAAGCATGTGAGAATGTCCAGTAGTATTATCCACATGATTTGGAGCATTATTAAAATCGCCACAAAGAAATGCATTAGAACGCCAACAATAAGAGGAGATGGCATGCCACAAACGAGCCCTGTCAGTAGAGGCTGTGTATGCATACACACCACCAAACTCAAAAACTTCCCCATTGATAATACATTGAACTACCATCCATCTGCCAGCTGGATCATTGAATACCAATATGGGAAATAATTCATGGCGAACAAGCATCAGCACTCCAGAGTATCCAGCGGATCCTGCATAAGCTATCCAATATCCCGCAAAATAGGAAGTTTGCCCGGCAAAATTATGCTGATTATGCTCTTGAAGAACAACAATATCTGCCTTGCAAGTATGTACATAGTGCCAGATTAGCCTCCATTTATCCTGATTGCATAATCCGCGCACATTATATGAAATGCAATGTATAGAACTATGCATCTTAAATGGTATATACAGTGGGCGAGAAAACCAACAGAAAGCTTAAGAACTCGTGCCCATGGGCACATCCGCATCTGTCGCGGAAACATCAGCTGCCAAACCAAAACTCGAATGTGGAGGAAACAAGTGATGGCCTTCCGACGTTGAAGCAGTGCCCCCTGTAACTACTTCCTTATAGGATCGAACAACTTTATCCCAGGCCTGAGCCAAGGAAGAGTTATCATTACAAGGCAATTTTTGCTGAACAACATTCTTCAAGGGGGGCACATAATTGCGAGAAGATGGTAGAGTACGTGCTTTGACAATTTTCTTGGGTACTATCCACGCCTGAGTAGCAGGAAGCTTCTCTTTGCCCTTGTCTTTGATGTTCGGGGAAGCAGGAACATTTGGCATTTGAGACTGCTTCCCTTTACCTTTATTTAGTCCAGTTGTTGATGTGGATGCAGAAGCACCTTTAGATTGTGCCTCAGGGGAAGATTTCACTGGAGGAGAAGTCTGAGGGGTAGGGACAGCCGAAGGAGGGGGTTGTAGATTTGGTTCAGAACATTCAGATTGCATATGACCAAATTTGCCACAGCGAAAACAGGAATTGGCAAATTTCCCCCATTTAAGCTTGAATGGTCGCTTTCCGACCACTGTGTCCCCAGAATCAACGGTAATGCCCATAGGAGCAGGAAGATCAGTGTCCCATAGAATACAAAAACGATTTGTATTGGCATCCAACTTCGGGGGGCAAATCACTTTGCCCAATTGAGCAGCCAACAAAGGAAGAAAATGACGCCAAGTACGAGGAAAATCCACCACTTCAACCCAAACCGGACACTTATGTCGAATAAGGCTCTGATAATCTTTAGTAAGAGCCCAGGGAAGAACATGAGTCATTTGCGTATTGAAGAAGAGGGGAGACATTTCCAACAAAGCATCTCTAGCTTCCATGTCTGCTAACAAGACCTCATAGAATCCTCTTGCTCCAAAGTAAACACCCCGGACTGCTTGACGCTTAAGCAAGAAATCAACCCATTGTCCCACATCCTGTGCACTAGGCATCTTGCCCGGGAAAAAGAGAATCACTGCATTCAATGCATACTGCGCAACCGGATCCATGAGCTCCTGCACCGGAATACGCACTTCTGTGACTGGAGCAGGTCCTTCCCAAGCACCTCTTGCTTCTTCGAAATCCTCATGCAGGCATTCCTTAATCAAAGACATGGCATCCAAATTCGAGGTGTTCATTGCTTTCCGACGCTTATAAATGGCCAGCTCAGGCGATTCCATCATGCACACCTTAAATTTTCTGTAATCCCCAGAACTGCACACACACACACACACAGAGCAGGGACGAAGTGGCAGAGGGCAACTGAAGATGACAACACACACATACACAGAAGATCTGAGGCTGGGCAAAACCAGAAGAGGCGACTAATTAACCTTCTATCAGAGGCAAGGCAGGGGAGGCCAGCCGGCAGCAAGAGCATTCAACGGCAGCAGGTTTAGGCGATGGCCAACAGGCGGGTAAAGATCAGCTGCAGAAGAAGTTGACGGCCAGGAGGAACAGGTGAATGGCCAGCAGGCGGGTAAGATTTAGCACCAGCAGGCAAGAAGGAATTAGCTAACACACACACACACACACATACACACACAGAGTAGGAGGAGGGAGAGACGAAATTGCAGGCTCACAAAAGGTAAGTCGCAGGCGATCAGAGTCGAGCAGCGACGCAGGCGAGGACAATCACACAGGTTCGCTCACCACCACCACACACACACACACACACACACACACACACACACACATACTTCACACACACACACACACACATATATATATATGTGTATGTATATATGTATATATGTATATATGTATATATATACATATACATATACATATACATATACACACATATATATATATATATATATATATATATATATATATATATATATGTATATATCTCTCTCTATGTATATATATATAGAGAGAGAGAGAGAGAAAAAGAAAGAAAGAAAGAAAGATTTTATTAACGTCTTCCAAAAGACCGAACTCGGCCTATGAGACAAATCAGTGTACTTGTGTGGGGTATCCTCTGTCATCCCAACAAAATGAAAAAGTACTGAACTAAAAGCTGAATCTGGGTGTGCAATAAGTACAATGAGTGGGGGAGGGGATGGAGCTCTACTACTAGGAGAATGCAAAGCTATATGCATGGAGTATACAATCATGATATGCAACCTAGCTAGCTCCATCCTGTACCATACTGGGGGTATAAAATGGTATACATCAATGAAGGGGGTGTCCACAGCTCCCTAAAGAACATGCCTGGGTCTGCTCTGAAGCGAGTCAGTCGCTCCGCACCCTCTCTGCGAAACCAAGCTCTGATCTCTGTCATCTCTTTCGTATAGGCGTGGTGTCCCAAAGCCAGGTGTCCTCTGTCTCTTGCGGGCTCTGAGTGTCTTTGCTCTCTGGAGAGTAATTCCCTACTGTGTAGGGGCTAGGAGTGGGGTGGATCTCTGAAAAAATGTAGTAATCTGTGTCTGTCGTCCCCCCTCTGGAGTTGTCTGAGCCTGTAATGATGTCTCTCTGTGACGCTCTATGTCTAGAATGAATCTCCCCAATATGCGCTGGTCTGCCGCCTCAAAGAGCTGGCGTAGGGAATGTGGCTCTAAGAATAAAATGGGATCTCTCTCTCTCATGGCTGTATATGCTCTGCATCTGCATACATAATGCTCCTCACTCTCCACCTCCTCTCTGCACAATCTGCATACCCTCTCCTCTCGGGGGATCCGTGCTGCTCTACCAGTCTCGATCTCCAATCGATGTGATGAGACTCTAAGCTGACCAATAGCTACTCGGGAGCCGTGTGGTAAAAAGACCTCCATGTATCTAGGCCTCTCTATAAATCCATCATCAGTGATACTCATGAAGTGTTTTCTGTAGTACAGCATCTTCGGTGGAAGAGGCTGTGCAGGCGATATCCATGTCTCTCGTGTATAGAGCTGCCATAGGTCCTGTCTCAATACTCTGTTCCTCTCACTATGAGAGAGACGGATATGTGGTGCCTCCCTGTCATACTGGAATGGTGGTAGATGATCCATGTCTAGGCCATGCTGTGAGAACCAATGTGTGACCTGTGCATACCATGATCCTCTGTCTCCTGCCTCAGCCAGCTATCTAGATGCCTCAAAAGCTCTGTATGACAATTTGTCCTGTGGCATCTCTCTGAATCTGTCTAGCAAGCATATAGTCTGGAATATGGCCTCTACCATCATAGGAGGCGCAGCAAACTCTGCTCGGATAATGTCATGAGGTACTGACGGTTTGCTGCATATCATGCGTGCCATCATGAGGGCCTGTGGTCTCTCTATTTGTGTCCACCAATGGGTAGCAAGGCCTGGTGCCCATACCGCTGCTCCATACATCAGTGCCAGTGTGACTAATGTGTCAAATAGCCACCCTTCGTCCGGGGCTCTGAAAATGCGCCTGGTGGCACTGTCTCTCTAGCATAGCCAATGCTGCATATCCCCGTGTCAATCTAGCTCTGGCTGCTAAATCCATGGTGAAGCGCGTGGCTGCTCTGCAGAGAAGGTAACCCACACGTATGATGTCACCACCTCCACTTGGCGTCCTGCGAGAGTGAATGTCAGCTGACTCCTGCGCCCTGTCTCGATGTATGAAAGACTATAACCTTGGTTTTCCCAAGGTTCACAGTAAGACCCCTCTGTGTGCAGAAATCATCGAGTGCATGTAGATGCTGCTGTAGACCTCCTGGAGACTCAGACACTAATACAATAGCATCAGCATAAAGCATAATATGTACTAAGGTACCTGCTAGATCAACTCCATCTCCGCCTCCCCGTGTAATGAAGTCAGCCACCTCATCAATGTATAACCCAAATAGCGTGGGGGAAAGTGGGCATCCTTGCTTCACACCAATGGTGCTAGCAATAGTCTCGGACATACCTCCTGGGCATCTGACTCGCCCAAAAACCTGCTCATATAATTCATAGATGCCCCATGTCATATATGCTGGTATGCCAAGAGACTGCAGGCGCTGAAAGAGCCTCTCTCGTGGTACTGTATCAAATGCCTTGCGGAAATCCACAAAGCAACAATAGAGCTTTCTCTTCCTCACTCTGGCCTAATCAATCTCTCAAAGTGAATACATGGTCAGTGGTAGAGAAAGCTCTCCTGAGCGTAGACCTGCTCACTCAGCATATAAGCTAAGCTCTTGCTCCAACACTGCACCATAGAGTTTGGCCAACACGTGACCAACCATAACCGTCCTGTAGTTGCTCAGATCGAGCATATCCCCTGTTTTGTGGATCGGCACAATGGTGTGCATCGTCCACTCCGCAAGCAAACCCTCTACTAGTGCCCTGTTAAACAGGTGTGCAAGAAAAGGAGCCAAACAATCTACTGCATGTATGAGATGCTCACCCTGTAGGCCCATATGGTCAGCGGCCCGTCCATGCCATAGGCAGTGGATAGCTTCCTTTACCATCAAGTGGGTAAAGACGCTAGCTGTGGTAGGTCGAGGCTCCTATGGTGGCTGAGGTATAGGTGGTTGTTGTGGGGCGTGGTATAGGCCCTCTGCATATGTGTGCCATGTCTGTGGGTCTGTAATGGGTGTCAGTGTTCGGGGCTCTCTGAAGTGCCGCCATGAGATAGGGCTATCTCTACTCATGAAGAAATGGAAGATCTCTAGCTCCTGTATCTCTACGAAGGCCCGCCTTTTGCGGCGAGTTAGTCTCCTCATCTCTCTCCTCGACTCCTACTCTATGATGGCTCCCAAGGCTCTTTGTATGCGGAGTCGTGAGTATAGGGCTCTGCACTCGTCATCATACCATCTGTTCTGGGGCATGGTCCAAGATCTCGCAGGCTATCCTGAGTGGACATGATGTGGGAAGCTATGTAATGCAGCCGTGTGTAGGAGTGATGCCAGCTGGGCTGTAATGGTATCCATAGATGCCAGGGAATCCATGAGTAGGAGCCCATCCTCTACTTTGCCAGTGTATGTCTGCCATGTCATGTGTGAAGATGGTAGTGTGTGGCGTCGGTATATGGGAGCCTGGTGATACTGGTGATCCGGCTAGTGAAAATGCCAAGGATGCATGATCTGCCCCAATAGGACGAGGTGGGATGGAGAATGAGGTGACAAGCTGTGATGCCTCCAAAGACCCCATAATGTAGTCTACCACCATGCCTCTGGTCCGTGTATGACCCCCATGTGGGAAGCATGTCAGCCCTCCTGATCCCAGCCACTGTAGCCGTACATCTATATCTATATATATATCTATATATAGTATCTATATAACACACACACACACACACACGCACGCACATATACACACACACACACACACACACACACACACACACACACACACACACACACACACACACACACACACACATATATGTGTGTGTGTGTGTGTGTGTGTTTCATTGCAATGGAATATGCAAAATACTCTGCTCAAGATGTCTTGGTCATGCAGGTGGATGTGGCAAAGGCATTTGATACGGTGCAGTGGGATTATGTTTCTCAAATCATGTCTAAACTTGGTTTTGGGCCAAAGCTAGTTAATGTCATGTATTGGCTTTACTCAGATTCCACTGCTCAATGCTTTATAGGGAAACATTTGTCTAAGTCTTGGACTCTAGAACGATCAGTTCGACAGGGATGCCCTCTCAGTGCTCTGTTCTATGCTATTGCTTCGCATCCTTTGCTTCTTTACATGGATCATCTGGTTGATACTAGACAGTTAGAGGGGCTTCAGATTTCTGGTTCACGGCCTTTCATTGCACAGGCTTACGCAGATGATTCATTCTTCATGCCAAAGAACAGTCCTTTGGAGCTTCGTCTATTGATGGATACTCTTTCAGATTTTGGGTTGGCAGCTGGTTTAAAAATTAATTTTCACAAATCAGAACTCTTACCTCTCAAGCATTGTGACTGGCATGCTATCGTGTGGCCCGGCCAGATTATTTATCCGGAAAGCATAGTAAGACACTTGGGCTATCCCATTGGCTGGAAAATCACAAATAAGCAACAAATATCTTGGGTGCTAAACAAAATTAAGGACAAATTAGAATATTGGAAGATCTCCACTTGGCCATTACATGTACGGCTTCGAATTGTTCAGTCCATTGTTCTAGCTTATGTCCAATTCTACCTTCCTCTCTTACATTGGTCATCTCGAGATCTTTCTTCTTTTATGTCTCAAGCCATGGAGATTTTTTGGAAAACTAAGCTTCATAAAAAAGCTTTAAGGTTGCTCAAAATGGACATGCTTTGCTCGCCAAAAATGCATGGTGGTTTGAATATTATAAACATCAAATTTCATGTGCTAGCAAGAAAGATCACTATGCTCAAAACCTTTTTTCAACAAGAGCAGCCTTGGTCTATCATGTTGGCAATTTGTGTGGTCGGATGCACACAAATGCTTATGGTCGTTGGTTGGTTGATCCATCGGAAGTAGTGCTTGGCAAATTTCAAGGTAAAAATCCTGGTTGTCCATTTTCTACTTCCTTGATTCAGGATTGGAAGAAAGTGCTCTCTTGCATCAAATGGTCTCCCCATCCTGCTTCTATAGCTTCCTCGCTTCGAATGGAAAGCATACATTGGAGTGCTGTTTTTTACTCTCCCCTTGCTGTACAACAACCAATCAGAGCTTACAATCTTATGAAATTGGGCATCCGGTTCATTGACGACGTAGTGGATACTAGAGGGCAAATTCTTTCTTTTCCGGCAGCATGCCAACAATACAATCTTGGGATGCATCATAGATCTATATGGAAAGCTATTGCAGATCTCTTACACCCTTTCATTCCGATTCCAACATTGGATGTAAGAGACAGGCTTCAAGATTGGCATCTTCAGTCTTCAAGTTCGAGATTATCCTCTCAATCTTTGCATCTATTGACTTCTATACAGGCTTATCGATTGATATTACCTCCTCCATGGATTGCTCAGCATGCTAATTCTCTTTGGCATCTAGATAAGTCTTTAGCTTGGTGGAAAGCAAAACTGACATTGATATGGAAGTTGAAAATGCCATTGAAGCAGAGACTCTTTCTCTGGAGATGCATTGTCGGTATTTTTCCAGTGGGAGTGAAATTGGCTCAAAGAAGGATTGCCTCTCCTCTTTGTCCAAGATGTCATCATACTACTGAGAGTGTTCCGCATTTATTGTGGTCTTGTTCATATTCCAGAGACCTTCTGGACAAGATCTCCTATTTTTTATCTCTCAGATTTCCCGCACACAGGTTCTACAAGTTTTTCTGGATGTTTGGCACGTTATCAGCTTCTTTGTCACAGTATTCTCTTTTCTTCCATTGGATCAGATACTGGGCCTTATGGACCCTCTGGCTACAGCGAAATCATGCATATCTGAATTCACCCCTTCGGCACCCTTATGAATTCTTCCGAGCCTCGTTGCGGCAGTCCTTATATGATGCCGTGCATGAGGAAGATTTGGATGTTTCTTGTGTTCAGCTTTTCTTTTACTGTTTCTGATGGATAGGGCATAGGCTCTTTTCTTGAGCACTGCCCTGATCTTGCATAGAACTTTTTTACTGCTGTTTTTAAGTTCTAGGGTTCAGACATCCTCTTGATGTCAAACCCTTCTGTACATTTATGATATAATGCAATTTCAACTGGTTTTACAAAAAAAAAATGTGTGTGTGTGTGTGTGTGTGTGTGTGTGTGTGTGTGTATATATGTATATGTGTGTGTGTGTCTGTGTGTATACTGACAGGGCTCGTTTGTGGCATGCCATCTCCTCTTATTGTTGGCGTTCTAATGCATTTCTTTGTGGCGATTTTAATAATGCTCCAAATCATGTGGATAATACTACTGGACATTCTCACATGCTTCATGTGGAACGACAAGCTTGGGATCTCTTTCAGCACACATGTAATGCCTTGGATTTGTGGCCTCTGTTGCAAGCCAATGATCCAGGATTCACATTTCAACATAACGCTCGATCAATGTATCGTGCTCGTCTGGACCGATGGTATCTCTTTCAGATGCAGCAGTATGATGATTTTGTATGTGATATGTGGATTGATTACTCCTTGTGTCTCTCGGATCATGCTCCGATATGCTTGAAAATACAATTTGGTTCATGTTCTGCCAATGATTCATTAACTAGAAAGAGACTTCTGCATGTCAATAATGCTTATCTTAAGCATGAGGTTTTTCGCAATCTGATTGTGAATATTATCTCGCCATTGATCTCTCAAATGCATGTTGATATGGACACAGCATGGTTTCGTTTTGTTATGCGGGTTCAATGTGTGATCCAGGATTATGGCAGACACTATTTATCGCATTTCAGAGAGCAAGTTCAACAGGCCAAAGGCACTTGTCAAAGTTTGATGCATCTGGCTAACACTTCATCTCTTACTGAAATCCAGATGACAGAGTTACTTTCTGCTCGTGCTTTGTTGCATCGTAATGATGAGAGAAAATTGGCAAAGTGGCAGACTAGAGCTCGCCAAAAGGCTATAGCGGATAAAGGATGCACTTCTAAACAATTCTTTCGTCATTTACATCTTTCTAGGTAGTCTCAAACTATTAAGAGGATTAAACTCCCGACTGGTGATTGGACTACCTCTCGTGTGGGGCTTGCACGGGCCATGGAATCTCATTATGGCAAGATTTTTGAGGCCTCTTCTCTCACGCAGGAAGGTCGAGAAGCTCGTCGCTTGTTTTTATCTCAAGTTGCACCGATTTTATCGGCGCACCAGGCTCAACTTTTGGAAGCCGCCTTCACGGAGACAGAATTGTATGCCAGTTTGTGTGATTTGGGCCGTTGGAAATCTCCTGGTTGGGATGGCCTTACTGTAGAATTTTTCTTGTCGTTTTGGCACTACCTGGATCAGCCACTATTGTTAATGATAAACAGGGCATGGGAGCAACAGGTTTTGCCTTCATCTTGGAAAGAAGGCTTGCTCAAGTTGATTCCAAAGCAAGCACTTTGTGAAGAGTTCTCGCAATGGAGGCCGATTACGCTCATGCCTGTGGTTTATAAATTGCTGGCTAAAATGCTTGTCAATAGACTTAAAGGGTTTTTGCATGATGGTTTGCATCCATCTCAGTATGGCTTCATTCCACGAAGGCAAATTACTGATAATCTAGCAAATGTCATCATTGGCATGGAGTATGCGAAATACACTCGACAAGATGTATTGGTCATGCAGGTTGACATTGAAAAGGCATTTGACACTGTTCTTTGGGATTACATTGCAAATACCATGCTTCGGCTGGGATTTGGGCCTAAGCTATCCTCTGTGGTTTATTTCTTGTATGCTGACAGTACCTCTGCCGGTTTGTTGGATGGTTTTCTCACAGATCCTTGGCATTTGGGACGTTCAGTAAGGCAAGGTTGTCCTCTCAGTGCTTTGCTTTATGCGATTGCTACTCATCCCCTACTTATGTATTTGGAATCTTTGACTTCGTCTGGAAGATTGCAGGGCTTGAAATTACCCTCTGGGAAACATTTTATTGCGCAAGCTTATGCAGATGATTCTCTCTTTATGCCTCGCAATCACCAAGATGATGTGGAACAAATTATGCACACTCTTCATTTGTTTGGATTGGCAGCAGGCCTCAAAGTGAATTTTCGTAAATCCAAACTATTGGCTCTGACTGAATATGATTGGCATAAGCTGCTTTGGCCAGGCGAACTTGTTCCTCCGAACATTATAGTTCGTCATTTGGGTTATCCGCTGGGTTGGACTGTATCGGCTACACGGAAATTGGATTGGGTAGCCGAGCGCTTGCACTCCAAGTTACATTATTGGAAGTTGTCCACTTGGCCGCTTCATGTGCGTCTTAGAATTGTGCAATGCATTCTTGTAGCTTATGTGCAGTTTTATCTACCTTTGCTATATTGGTCTCAATCCCGCTTGAAGTCCCTTATGTCAAGTATATTGGCGCATTTCTGGCGCACTTCATCTCGTGGAAAGGGCCTCAGATTGTTATCCATGGACAAGTTATGCTCTCCTAAGCGCCTTGGAGGCTTGAATATTTTGGATTTGAGACGTCATGTTTTGGCCAGGAAAGCTATGCTTTTGCCGGTTTTGTTGGATCAGCAGCAACCCTGGACTCTCATGGTGTCCCATTTGTGTCGGCATATTGTCACGCCATTCTATGGTCATTGGCAACCCACATACTGGGATCTTATATGTGGAAAACTTGAAGGACACATTCCGGGATGTCCTTTCACTTCTTCTCTCATTATTGATTGGAAGGAAGTTACTTCACATATGATATGGCATGGTTCCCGATCTTTGATGGGCAATTCCCTGCGGCTAGAGAGTTTGCATTGGAGTCGTGTATTTTCTTCCACTTTGGTTGACCGTTCACCTCGTCAGGCATATTTTCTATCTCAAAAAGGAATTTGTCAGATACATCAGGTGGTGGATGACACTGGTCAGGTTCTTTCCTTCTCTGTTGCGGCAGATCGTTTTCAATTGGGATCCCATTATTCTCATCTTTGGACAGAAATTCAACGGATGATTGCTGATATTTCTCCTTTACCTCGCTTGAATGTGGATTCCCGTCTATCTGATTGGAATCTTGGAACCACTCCTATGAAATGTATTTCAGCTGGGACAGTTTATGCCCTCTTGCAATCGGATGCATGGATAGTCAGACATGGTAATCAGCTATGGTCTCTCTCCAAATCTTCAATGTGGTGGAAACATACATTGTTTCGCATTTGGAAAAGTCATCTGCCTCTTAAAGAACGCCTGTTCTTGTGGCGCTGTTTGGTTGGTGCTCTTCCTGTTGGTAGCTTGTTACATGCACGTCATATTGCGCCTTCACGTTGTGTCCGATGTAAAGCTACTGAGGAGACTGTCCCACATTTACTATGGGGCTGCGTATGCTCCAGATCGTTCATTCGCCGGGTCTCGACTGCTTTTCGCCTTTGTTTCCCTTCGGGCATTTTTCACAGATGCTTTTGGCTTTTTGGGGTGTTACAAGCATCACAGTCTCAGTTTGCAGTATTTTTCAGCTGGGTCCGATTCTGGGTCTTTTGGACCATATGGCATGTTCGGAACAACCTCATGTTCCAAGCCAATGACATTGTTCCCTTCCATTACTTCAAGTTCTCGCTTGGTCACGCGCTTCATTTTGCTTATGATGCTGGGGACATCACTCTTGATGCTTATAGGATTTACTTTGATTGCTTCTAGGTGGTGAAGCCTATAGTTACTCCTCTTTTTCTGGGTTTTCCTCGCTTAGAGGTTTCCCACTTGTAAATAAAAAGTGTGATCTTTTTGGTGGGTTTTCCTCATTTTGAGGTTTCCCACCTGTAATTAATGACATTAAGCTTTACAAAAAAAAAAAAAAAGTGTCTGTGTGTATATATATATACGTGCACACACACACACACACACACATACATACATACATACATACATATATATATGTGTGTGTGTGTGTGTGTGTGTGTACATATATAGCTGTGTGTATCTACATACATACATACATACATACATACATACATATATATATATATATATATATATATATATATATATATATATATATTATACACACACACACACACTTTTTTTTTTTTTGTAAATCCTTGATTTATTTACAAGTGGGAAACCTCTAAGCGAAGAAAACCCAGAAAAAGAGGAGTAACTATATATATACACGTATATATATATATATATATATATATACGTGTATATATATATACATATACGTGTACATATATATACACGTATATATATATATACGTGTATATATATATATATATATATATATATATATATATATACGTGTATATATATATACATATACGTGTACATATATATACACGTATATATATATATACGTGTATATATATATATATATATATATATATATATACGTGTATATATATGTACACGTATATGTATATATATATACACGTATATATATATATATATATATACGTGTATATATATGTACACGTATATGTATATATATATACACGTATATGTACATTATATATATATATATATATATATATATATATATATATATATATATATATATATATATATATACGTGTACGTACATGTATATATATATATATGTACATTATATACATATATATATATATATATATATATATACATGTACGTACATGTATATATATATATATATATGTATGTATACACATACATATATATGTATGTGTATATATATGTACATGTACATGTATGTATATAAATATATATATATATATATATATATATATATATGTATACATGTACATGTACGTACATGTACATGTATAAATATATATATATATATATATATATATATATATATATATATATATATATATATATATACATGCACGTACATGTATATATATATATATATACATGTATGTATGTATGTATGTATGCACACACACACACACAGAGTGTGTGTGTGTGTGTGTGTGTGTGTGTGTGTGTGTGTGCAACGGTTGCAAGTACGGCAAGCTCCATGCGTGCAACAAAACACACACACACACACATGGAGGTTGACATACCTACAGATATATACATATATGTGTATATATAAATGTATATGCATATATATATGTGTGTGCGTGTATGTGTGTGCGCTTTCATGTCTGAAGCTTTGGAATTGTTCTGGAAGACCAAGACAAATAAAAGACCCTTGAGACTGTTGCCATGCAATTGCCCCCCAAAGATGCATGGTTGTTTGAATATTCTTTACATTCACTACCATGTTTTGGCTGAAAAAGCTACCATGATTCGAGTGTTTTTTCATCAAGAGCAGCCTTAGGTGTTGGGTGTTGGACTCACACACTCACACACAAACCTGCACATTAGGGTTAGGTTTAGGGTAGAGAAGCTCACACACAGAAATGAGAGAGAGAGAGAGAGCCAAAAGTGTGGTATCCACAAAATGCAAGTCAACCCTTGCATGTGTGCCACATCCATATAATATAGAACTACAAAATATATTATGTGTCCTTTCACACTTGATGTCCAAGGAGAAACCACATGGGAAAAAGTGCCCTTGGTTAAGCCCTGTTCACACATAGCACTACCATAAGTGAGCATATGCCTACAAATAGCATATGCCTACAAATCCCCCCTGTAGTGGAAGTGTGAACCTGTACAAGGGTAGCAGATCACTCTCTGTATGAGAGTAAGCCCAAAGCTTTGCGGAAAGCTTCAAACTTTTCTCGAGGTAAAGCCTTTGTGAATAGATCTGCAACATTATCCTGTGTAGGGCAATAAGATAAACTGATCTCCCTGCATGTAGCCTCTCTCTGACATAGTGATAATGAATCTCTATGTGCTTGGTACGTGCATGAAATACTGGATTTCGTGCCACGGCCATAGCACTCTGGCTATCAGTGAGAATGGTGGTGGGTGTCTGCTGACATTCACGAAGATCAGCCAATAGTCTCCTTAACCATACACAATCTACTGTAGCTATAAAGACTGCCCTGTCAGCCTCACAAGTAGATGTAGCAACAGTGGGTTGCTTTTTACTCAACCAAGATATGCATGAGCTGCCAAGAAAAAAACAATTCCCACTGGTGGATTGCCTGGTATCATAATCACCAGCCCAATCTGAATCACTGTATGCATAAAGCTGCAAGCTGCCCCCCCTGGGATAGAACAAACCAAGATCCAGGGTACCCTTAAGATATCGAAAAATCCGTTTGACTGCTTGCCAATGCTTTGTGCCTGGGCTGTGCATGAATTTGCTCAACAAAGACACCCCAAAAGATATGTCTGGCCTCGTGTTACACAAGTAAATGAGGCATCCCACTGCCTGGCTGTAAATGCCGGCCTCAAAAGGCTCTCCAATATCATGCATAGTAAGCCGTACACCTGGTTCTACCGGAGTAGAAATGGGCTTACATTCATCCATGTGAAACCTTTTTAGCAAACTTTTTATGTACTTAGTTTGCTGCATAACAATGCCATCATCTGTATGCATAAACTGTATGCCGAGATAGTAGTGTAAAGGCCCCAAATCTGACATATCAAATTCAGCTTTCAAATCAGCTTTGAAATCTGAAATTTGTGCTTTGCTTGTACCTGTAATGAGCATGTCATCTACATACAAGATGACTATGAGAATATCGGCATCGGTTTTCTTCACATACAATGTGCTTTCAGCTGGACTATTCTCATAACCTTGGCTGGTTAGATGAGCATGTATCTTATCATACCAAGCTCTTGGAGCTTTTTTTAACCCATACAATGCTTTGTGCAACCTGCATACTTTATGTTCCTCACCAGGAACTACAAAACCAATGGGCTGATTTACATATACTTCCTCCTGTAAATCCCCATTTAAGAATGCAGTTTTGATATCCAATTGATGCACTTTCCATCCTTTATGGGCAGCCAATGCAATCACAGATCTTATTGTGGTCATTCTCGAAGTAGGAGCAAAAGTCTCTTCATAATCTATTCCCTTTTTCTGGGAGTAGCCTTTAGCCACAAGTCTTGCTTTGTACCTGTCAATAGTACCATCAGACTTTCTTTTGACTTTGTACACCCACTTTGTTCCCATTACATGCTTGCCTTTAGGTAATTCCACAAGATCCCATGTATTATTCTTCATGATAGAAGAAATTTCAGCTTGCATAGCTTGCAACCAATGCCTATTCTCATGTGCTTCTTCATAAGAAGAAGGCTCTTCTGAATCAAAGAGACCACCCATTGCGAATGCAGACTCCCCACGATGTACATTCAAAGCATGGCTGGAACTAGCCCTTGTTCTACCTGTGAGTGGAGCTGCAAGTTTGCTTTCTTGCAAAGTTTTCAGCAACCATCTTGGCACTGACTTGGCTGTGTCTATGGCTGTTTGCTCTTCCCTGACAAGATCTCCCACTTCTTCCATAGAAGGGGGCTGAATGGCTGGCTGTTCCACATGTTCTACATGTGGATTTTCTTGTGTAGGGGCTGGCTGATCTGAATCCCCTAATTGCAATGGGTAAAAGTCCATCAAACATGTCCTGTATGCCTGTATCATTGCTTTTATACAAGCTGACCATGGGCTGTTCTGAATTTTCAGCAAATACCACATCTCTACTCACAAAAATCCTTCGTGTAGTTGGATTATAAAGACGGTATCCTTTGCTTTCATTGCTGTAGCCCACAAAAATGCATTTAATTGCTTTGTCATCAAGCTTTGTTCGGAGTTGTTCTGGCACATGTGCATATGCCAAACACCCAAATGTACGCATATAATCCACTGTTGGCTTTCGGCTATACCAAGCCTCAAATGGTGTTATGGTTTTCAAAGCTTTTGTTGGACACCTGTTCAACACATGAGTTGCACACATTATAGCTTCCATCCAAAATTTGTGAGGCAACTTTTGTGCTTTCACCATGCATCTTGCCATCTCCATGAGAGATCTATTTTTCCTTTCAGCTACACCATTCTGCTGCGGTGTATAAGGCACAGTACTTTGGTGTTTGATGCCCTTTTGAAGCATATAATCCTTGAATGCATTTGACATGTATTCTCCACCTCTATCTGAGCGGAGTGTTTGGACTTTACATGCACACATATTTTCAGCCATTGCTACAAAGTGTCGAAAGCATGTAAACACATCTGCTTTTGCTTTCAAAGGGTAAGCCCAAGCAAACCTGGAGTAGTCATCAATGAATGTGACAAAGTAAAGATGCCCCCCTATGGATGGTGTCCGCATTGGACCACATACATCACTATGTATGAGCTGTAATTTACTTTCAGCTCTAATAACAGCTCCATCTTTGGGGAATGGTTTCCGTTGCATCTTTCCCAAAATACACCCCTCACATACATGTCTTGGTGGAGACTCAAGAGGCGGCATATTATCAACCATATGATGCTTCTGCAAAAGCATCAAACTCTGAAAATTTACATGCCCAAAACGAGCATGCCATAGCTCTGCATCATGCATAGCAGGAGTGTGGGCAGCCACTGTATTTGCATCATAAGTGCGCTTGTCATAGCTGTCCAGCTTATACAAGCCTTTGTATCGTGTTCCAGAAGTGACTATTTCATAACCCTTTGATGGGTCTTTTACCAAACACTTCCCGTCTTCAAATTCAACCTTGAAACCTTGGTCGTTTATGGCTGAGACGGAGAGCAAATTTTTCTTTATCCCTGGAACATACAATACATTTTTCATACATATATTGGCACCATTGGCTGCAATAAGTATGACATTACCAATTCCCTTTACTGGATATGTGGTATGATCTGCACATGATACAGTGCGGCCATTTGAAGCATAAACCAAGTGCTGAAATACATCTTTGCATGAAGTGATGTGGCTCGAAGCACCACTATCAAAATACCATGATGCATTCTGTCTGTCAGATGCAATGCAAGACGTATCAGTGTCTGAAGCACTTGGTGTGTCACTAGTGCATGTGACCAAAAAAGTGTACTCTTCCTGGATTACATTAGCTGATTGCTGTGCTTTGTCATCCGAAGAGTCTGCTACTGCATTGCCTGCTTCTTTCTTTTTCTCTTTTGCAATCCTTTTCCTACATTCACTGATGTAGTGTCCAAGCCATAGTTTCCAGAAACGCCGTTTCTGGCCCACCGAAACGTGGAAACGTTTCCGTTTCCAGAAACGGCGTTTCCAAGGTGTTATTTTTCCAGGGTTTAGAAACCCGCGTGCTGTTTTTTGCCGGCATTTTGCGCGCTTGTTTCCGCCGCCTGTTTGGAGCTGCTCTACCCATCTACCTTACCCTCTACCCCTCTACCTCCACATCAGCCCTCTACCACGCCCTCTACCTCTACTTGGGGCCTCCACCTTCGCAGAGATACAGGAGCTAGAGATCTTTCATTTCTTCATGAGTAGAGATAGCCCTGTCTCATGGCGGCACTTCAGAGAGCCCCGGACCCCGACACCTATTGCAGACCCACAGACATGGCACACATATGCAGAGGGTCTATACCATGCCCCACAGCAGCCACCTATACCTCAGCCACAGGAGCCTCGACCTACCACAGCTAGCTTCTTTACCCACTCGATGGTACAGGAAGCTATCCGCCGCCTACAGCATGGACGGGCCGCCGACCATATGGGCCTGCAGGGTGAGCATCTCATATATGCAGTAGATTCTTTAGCTCCTTTTCTTGCACACCTGTTTAACAGGGCACTAGCAGAGGGTTTGCCTGCGGAGTGGACGATGCACACCATTGTGCCGATTCACAAAACAGGGGATATGCTCGATCCGAGCAACTACAGGACGGTTATGGTTGGCCACGTGCTGGCCAAACTCTATGGTGCAGTGCTGGAGCAGGAGCTTAGCTTATATGCTGAGCGAGCAGGTTTACGCTCATCAGGGCAGGCAGGCTTCAGGAGAGCTTTCTCTACCACTGACCATGTATTCACTTTGAGATGTATGATTGATCAGGCCAGAGTGAGGAAGAGAAAGCTCTATTGCTGCTTTGTGGATTTCCGCAAGGCATTTGACACAGTACCACGAGAGAGGCTCTTTCAGCGCCTGCAGTCTCTTGGCATACCAGCAGATATGACATGGGGCATCTATGCATTATATGAGCAGGTTTTTGGGCGAGTCAGATGTCCAGGAGGTATGTCCGAGACTATTGCTAGCACCATTGGTGTGAAGCAAGGATGCCCACTTTCCCCCACGCTATTTGGGTTATACATTGATGAGGTGGCTGACTTCATTACACGGGGAGGCGGAGATGGAGTTGATTTAGCAGGTACCTCAGTACATATTATGCTCTATGCTGATGATATTGTATTAGTGTCTGAGTCCCCAGGTGGTCTACAGCAGCATCTACATGCACTCCATGATTTCTGCACACAGAGGGGTCTTACTGTGAACCTTGGGAAAACCAAGGTTATGGTCTTTCATACATCGAGACAGGGCAGGAGTCAGCTGACATTCACTCTCGCAGGATGCCAGGTGGAGGTGGTGACATCATACGTGTACCTAGGGGTTACCTTCTCTGCAGCAGCCACACGCTTTACCATGGGTTCAGCAGCCAGAGCTAGATTGACACGGGGATATGCAACATTGGCTATGCTAG
Source organism: Cibotium barometz (assembly GCF_041138505.1). Taxonomy (NCBI): domain Eukaryota; kingdom Viridiplantae; phylum Streptophyta; class Polypodiopsida; order Cyatheales; family Cibotiaceae; genus Cibotium; species Cibotium barometz. The sequence goes on along the minus strand of NC_141050.1, from coordinate 62,326,869 downwards.
AGAGACAGTGCCACCAGGCGCATTTTCAGGAGCCCCGGACGAAGGGGTGGCTATTTGACACATTAGTCACACCGGCATTGATGTATGGAGCAGCAGTATGGGCGCCAGGCCTTGCTACCCATTGGTGGACACAGATAGAGAGACCACAGGCCCTCATGATGGCACGCATGATACGCAGCAAACCGTCAGTACCTCATGACATTATCCGAGCAGAGTTTGCTGCGCCTCCTATGATGGTAGAGGCCATATTTCAGACTATATGCCTGCTAGACAGATTCAGAGAGATGCCACAGGACAGATTATCATACAGAGCTTTTCAGGCATCTAGACAGTTGGCTGAGGCAGGAGACAGAGGATCATGGTATGCACAGGTCACACATTGGTTCTCACAGCATGGCCTAGACATGGATCATCTACCACCATTCCAGTATGACAGGGATGCACCACATATCCGTCTCTCTCATAGTGAGAGGAACAGAGTATTGAGACAGGACCTATGGCAGCTCTATACACGAGAGACATGGATATCGCCTGCACAGCCTCTTCCACCGAAGATGCTGTACTACAGAAAACACTTCATGAGTATCACTGATGATGGATTTATAGAGAGGCCTAGATACATGGAGGTCTTTTTACCACACGGCTCCCGAGTAGCTATTGGTCAGCTTAGAGTCTCATCACATCGATTGGAGATCGAGACTGGTAGAGCAGCACGGATCCCCCGAGAGGAGAGGGTATGCAGATTGTGCAGAGAGGAGGTGGAGAGTGAGGAGCATTATGTATGCAGATGCAGAGCATATACAGCCATCAGAGAGAGATATCCCATTTTATTCAGAGAGCCACATTCCCTACGCCAGATCTTTGAGGCAGCAGACCAGCGCATACTGGGGAGATACATTCTAGACATACAGCGCCACAGAGAGACATTATTACAGGCTCAGACAGCTCCAGAGGGGGGGCGACAGACACAGATTACTACATTTTTTCAGAGATCCATACCCCTCCCAGCCCCTACACGGCAGGGAATTACTCTCCAGAGAGCAGAGACACTTAGAGCCCGCAGGAGACAGAGGACACCTGGCTTTCGGACACCACGCCTATACCAGAGAGAGATGACAGAGATCAGAGCCCAGTTTCACAGAGAGGGTGCGGAGCGACTGGCTCGCTTCAGAGCACACCCAGGCATGTTCTTCAGGGAGCTGTGGACACCCCCTTCACTGATGTATACCATTTTATACCCCCAGTATGGTACAGGATGGAGCTAGCTAGGTTGCATATCATGATTGTATACTCCATGCATATAGCTTTGCATTCTCCTAGTAATAGAGCTCCATCCCCTGCACACCCAGATTCAACTTTTTTATTCAGTACTTTTTCATTTTGTTGGGATGACAGAGGATACCCCATACATGTACTCCGATTTGTCTCATAGGCCGAGTTCGGTCTTTTGGAAGACGTTAATAAAATCTTTCTTTCTTTCTTTCTTTCTTTCTACCAAGCAAGGAGGAGTCGCACCTTGCTCGTAGCCTGCAGGACCAGAAAAACAGCCTCCACTTCTCAAATCTCTCCGAGTCTCCCGACCTCGAACCGCACAAGTAAGTTAAGTAACATGGCTCGGACTGACAGTGCCGAGCCACAACACCCGCTGCACCACCCATTCTCAAAGCAGAGGGGGGGATCCATCGCTTCCACTTCAGCAGAGGCAGAGGACCACGATCCTACCATTTCTTCATCTGAGCCTGACTCTCATGAGTCGGAGGATGACTCCTCCATGGATGATCTTGATGAGTGATTTTTGGAGCACTTAGCTCTAGGATTTTGTCATGCCAATAGCTGCTGCCAGCCACATGGATATTTTTTGATCATGTTTTGTATTTACTATAGTCTATACATATGGATTATGGATGATGGATGATGGATGATGGATCTTGTTTTGTATTGACTCTTTTGAGGCTTGAGCCTTGAGCCTTGAGCCTACAATTGTCATTTCTGAATTTTGATCTATCATTTGAGTCTTTGACATTGAACTTGAGCAAAGATGTATTTTTCAAGCTTTTGTAATGTTCTTATTAATTATATATGTATGTATTAAACCCTAAAACCGAAACTCCGTTTCCCTGTTTCTTCCCGAAGGCCGAAACTCCGAAACTCCGTTTCCCGCCGTGCTCCGCACCCCCGTTTCCGAAACTCGTGGAAACTATGGTCCAAGCTTATGGCAGTAGTGACATTTGCCCTTCTTTTTGGGCTTGTTTGCATCTCCTTTGTCAGACTTTTCACCACTAGAAGAGGGCTGTCCACGACCAGCCTAGCTAGATTGTTGTCCCCCATCTTTAAAGCTCTTTGCTTTACCCTTATCCTTGGCTGTAAATGCCTTTTCTCCACCACGGTTGCTCGATATGTTTGCTCTTGTTTGCTCTTCCTGCAAGAGTAAACCCACAAGCTCTTCAAAAGTGACGGGATCACCACCTCCTCTCATCGAGAGGTTGAGAGAGGTGTGAAAGCCCAAGTAGGAAGGCGGTAAAGAATGAAGAATGTTGGTGACCATCTATCTGTCTGGGATAACCTCATCAATGTTGAGCAATTGTTCCTGCAAATCTTTCACTTTGGTGAGATGATCTGCCATGGAGTCACCCTCATCCATAGAAAGAAGATCCAATTGCCTCTTCAAGTAGGCAACTCTTGCCTCGTTGCGTACCTGATGCATTGCTTCCAATGTGTCCCATGCAAGCTTCGATGTCTTGCACGAACGAATGTGCGGAATAATAGTCCTTTTCACTGAAAGGGCTATCAATGACATGGCATGTGCATCTCTAGAGTCCCATCTCTTCTGCTCTTGTGTGGGAACAGGATCTACATCAGGAGCTCGTTGAGCACCTCCCCTTTGAGGCGTGGCTGGCTGTATGGTAAGTGTGCGTGTGTCATCACCACACACGATGCCCCAAAGCCCTTTGGCTACCAGCAAATTACGGATCATAAAACTCCAGAGGGAGTAGTTAGATCCATCCAACTTGTCCTGCTGGGTGAGCACACCAAATACATCTGCTGTAGCATTCTGTGCCATGTCAACAAAGTATAACTGCAAGCAAACCAAACACCAATGTGCACTGCCAGGCAACCAAATGTCCTGTGCAAATGTATGCCTGCAAACCAAAGCAAGTGTAAACCTGCACCAAATTGTCCAATTACACACAATGTGTATACATACGCGACAAATCGCAGCTGTAATGCCCAATTACATGCTCCAATCAGAAAATCCCCAATTTCTATGCACTCCAATCGCTTCAATGTGCATCTAATTTGCCAATTTTCAGAAAAGCCCCAAATTTCTACAAATGTAAGAGGTTCAATTTGCCAATTTTGACCTCAATTTTAAAAACCCCCAAATTTCTGCAAATTAGAGAGGTTCAATTTGCTGATTTTGACCTCAATTTCAAAAACCCCCAAATTTCATCTGCAATTTCCTTTCAATCTGACTTGCACAGCATTCATTGTCTGCAAAATCGGCATATGACCTGCACTACAATGGCTGCAGATTTTGTATTTGGGTTTGATAAAAAAATTTGACAGAGAAATACCTTCAGGCAAGGGCAGCAGGCAGCACACAAATTGAAAAAGAACTTGGGCAATGGACCAAGTCGTTGCAGGTGGCCAGTCGTTGCAGGGAGTCTTTGCAGGTGGAGAAGGCGGATGGCTGTGGGCAGCCGACGGGGAGCTGGGGCTGTGTTCTATGGAATTACCGTGGTAGCACTAAGGATGCTCAGCACTGTTGCGACTGGTCTTGCAATTGATGCATATGGACCAATCACAGGTGCACGATATGCACACAGGTGCTCGTCAGGGGCCAGGTGTCTGGTTAGGCAAGTGCAGAGGCGGAGGGTTGTGCAGCTGTCGGGTCCCAGCGGAAGCATCTGTCGTCGACTTGCGAGCAGGCGTGAGCCGGTAGGCGCTTCAGATGCAGGCTCCCGACGCTGGTGTCGGGCGAGCAGGTCAGAACGGGAAGCCGCTGTACCAGCTGCAGGTGTCGAGCGAGCAGGTGCGAAGCGTAAGCCGGTGTAGTCGCTGGCGGGAGCGAGGCGGAACGGAACGGCAATGCGAACGGGCGACGGTGAGGAGGCAGGCGCGAACGGGCGACGGTGACGGCGGCGACTAAGGCCGGACGGGAGCACGTGCGGACCGTTGACGGGCCAGACCGGGTCGGAGGTGACGGAGCTCCCAAGCGCCGACGGACGGGCGGGCGGTGCAGCTGGGACGCCGGCCGGAGGAGTGGCGCCGCCCGCGAGGCTGGGCGGTGGTGGTGGGCTCCCCACTAGTGCCGCCCGATTGTGGTGGCTGGACGGAGGAGCGCCGACGGAAACCTCTGACGGACGGCGACGGAAATTCGCAGTCAACGGAAAAACACAGCGTCCATGTGGTTTTTCCCCTTGGACATCAAGTGTGAAAGGACACATATAATATTTTGTAGTTCTATATTATATGGATGTGGCACACATGCAAGGGTTGACTTGCATTTTGTGGATACCACACTTTTGGCTCTCTCTCTCTCTCTCTCTCTCTCTTTTCTGTGTGTGAGCTTCTCTACCCTGCACCTAACCCTAATGTGCAGGTTTGTGTGTGTGAGTGTGTGAGTCCAACACCCAACATTTGGTATCAGAGCTGGGAGCTCGCCCTGGAGTGGTGGTTGTGCAGAAACTGCAGAAAAAACTGCTGCCCTTGGTTAAGCCCCGTTCACACATAGCACTACCATAAGTGAGCATATGCCTACAAATAGCATATGCCTACATTAGGCAATTATGCTTTCTGCTATAAGCACAGGCATAAAAACTATGGCTTATGAAAATTTGGTGAATTCACATTAGAAAGTGGTGTTGGGCTGTTTTGAGGGTCACATTGCGGGTTGTCCATAAGCTACAAGAATGGTGCAAGATTGGAAGACTGCATTGAAAAACCTCAAATGGGTGAGACGCGATTGTCCAATCAGTAACTCTATGCGACTGGAAAGGTTGCATTGGTCCACGTAAAGCATGTTTTGTAGCATGTTTGGGTATACGCTTGCTTCGGGATGTTGTGGATGATACAAGGAATGTGCTATCCTTTCCACGGCATGCAGTAAACATAACTTGGGTCTACATCATAGACCGATATGGAGAAAGCTTAAAAGGTTATTGCAGCCATATGAACCATGGCCTCCACTAGTTGAAAATGATAGGCTTCATGACTGGAAAGTGAAAGGGAAAACTGGAAATGCAAGGGGATTGCAGTTAGCATGTATAATCATCTCCTCCGACCACCTTGGATTTATGCACATGGTAACACGCTACGGGGTATGCAAAAGAGTGAAAGATGGTGGAAAAAACAACTCCAGAAGTAAGCTGCCTTTAAAGAAAAGATTGTTTCTTTGGCGTTGTTTGGTGGGCATCCTCCCTCTTGCAGAGATGCTTGCTAAAAGACAGATAGCTGGAGTTACCTGTAGATGTGGAGCTTGGTCTGAAACTGTTCCACATCTGTTACAGCATTGTTTGAAGACAAGATATTTTCTTCGAACATTGGCTAACGATATCTCAGGTCGCTTTCCTGGCAAGCATTTCTGGATATTTGGGACTGGTGTGCCCAACTCTCTTGATTTTGATGTCTTCTTCTTATGGACTAGATATTGGGCTTTATGGACAATATGGAAGATGAGAAACAATGCTATGTTTGGGCACACGCCTTTGTAGGCATATGCTTACTTTAAGATGAGTTTGTGACAATACCTCCATGACTACTTACAATTGGAGGACACGGTTTTAGTCAATTCGAGGTGTTTTTCCACGTCTTCTGAAGTTCTTTGAAGATGGACTTGCCTTGGCCCTTGAGTCCGTCTCCTATACTGTACATAAGTCATTGTAAATAGAGGCATGGGTTTCACAAAAAGTGTGTGTGTGTGTGTGTGTGGGTGGATGAGTGTACGTGCATGCATGCGCGCGCGCGTGAGGGGGTGTGTGCATGTGTGTGTAGGTATGCGACCTTGTTCATCTGTGACCTTGCTCACCTGCGACCTTGTTCGCCTGCGATCCTGTTCGCCTGTGACCCTACTCATCTATGAGCATGCGTCTTTGCTCGTCTCTGTGAGCCTGCGACTCTACTTGTCTACGACTCTACTCGCCTGCGACTTGCTTATCTGCAAGCCTACGATTTCGTCACTCCCTCCTCCTGTGCGTGCATGCGCACGCAGGTGTGTGTGTGTGTGTGTGTGTGTGTGTGTGTGTGTCTTGTACAGCAGCGTTTCTGTGTGTGTTTGTGTGTGGGGGTTTTTCAAGTCATGGAAATTCAGCAATATAAGAGAGGTGATCACAAGCGTCGTCAGGTCGTTATTGATGAAGGACAGGACTGTTGTGCTAATCCGGAGCTGCAGCCCTTTGCTAATACTTTGCACGAGGGTTTTTTTGAGATCAATCAAGCATGGGGATATGAGCCTGTGCCCGAGTTTCGTGTTTCTGTTCCAGGGCAAGTGTTGTATGCACCTGTTATGAGTTTGGCTCAGCGAGCTGTTGTATTATTCTTCCCCAGACGCATGCCTGATGCTGGAGATGTTGCACAATGGCTGAAATCTTTGCTTAAAGGTTGTGTTGTTGCAGGATTCTACAAGGCGGCCAGAGGCTTCTATGAGGTTATATTCACAGATGCTCATTACAAACAATAGCTTTTCGAAAAATCCCCTTTGTTTTTTGGGACGCAATCAGTGCATGTATATCCTTGGTTGCCTACCAAGGACTATCAAAGTCTTATACGCCACAAATGTCCTGTTTGGGTTTAGGTAGTTGATATTGCAGGCTTGGATTGCCTTATCTAGCAGAAGCCCTTGGAAAAGTGGTTTGCCCGTCATAGCAGGTTTTCTTTGAATTGAAATGGGGTAATTTTGCAGGTTCATGTTTTGAGTGTGGAAAGTTGATTTTATTGAAACCTCCTCCTGTAGCTGCTCATCCAAATGATGATTCTATGTCAGGACCCACTGGATGCCAAAAACTCATGGTTCGGGGGTTGGCTGTCCCCCACTGCAATTGAAAAAGGCAAAGCTAAAATGCCCAATAGCCCCCCCTCCAAGACAGGGAACAAACTGCAAATTGGGGTGAAAGCCCCTGTATCATCGACAGGGGGGGATAAAGGCCCTTCATTGAATTGGCAGATTCCTAAGAAGACACTTAGGCCCAAAGCCATGGCCAGTCACAATTGGACAGAGATAGCCTATTCCTCAAAGGATGTTCTGGGAGTTGATGGTTTTGGAGTAGGTTGGTTTTGGTTGGCCGTAGTTGGTGCTGATCCATTATCTCGAACATCTACGCTTGTCATTTCGTCTAACACTCCTGCTCCTTATTCTACTCCAAATTGTATGATTGAGGATGTACATGCTGTGGATGTACGGGCTGCCTCGTGGCTGCCTGCTGTCGTCATGCAGGTTGAGGCTTGATCTATCAGCATTCTCTCTCTTGTATATATGTATATACCGATCAAATGTGTTACTTACAATGTCCAAGGCCTCTGTAATATAAATAAATGGACGCTACTTTGGGATTACATAAATACAACTAAGCCGCATATTGTTTGTTTACAAGAACACAACCAGCACTCTTTGGTAGGCAGGGAAGGTTATTTTGCGGGATTTCATATCTTTTATGCAGGCCCTCATGCTTTTTCTGGTCTTGCTATGTTGATACACCATGAATTACAGCCACAAGTTGCTTACAACGACCCCCATGCTCGTTTCCTTGTGGTAAAGTGCATGATTGATGGGATCATTTATGAATTTGCTTCGTTGTATGCTTATCAAACTTCGGCTCACAGGGCTGCTATGTGGCATTGTTTGGCTGCTTACCCTTGGATGAGCAATGCTTTTCTTTGTGGGGATTTTAACAATCTCCCTGCTCCTGGAAACAGTAGTACGCAGCGATCACATATGCTTATTGTCACCATTTGGTCCATCTTCATTTGGAGCCACTTCTATGGGACTGTCACTCCATAGAGCGGCCAGATTTGTGCCATGGGGCCAGGCCGGTGTCCCATGTGAAAGGGCCAGTATTTCGGTGTCACATGGATGGAAGCCAGATTCGTGCCACCCGTGTGTGACGAGTACTGCGTCACATGGACGGGAACCAATTTTGTGCCACCTGTGTGTGACCTGCTTCGTGCTATATGGACGGGAGCCTGTTGGTGCCACCCAGGTATGGCCAAGATGGCATCTTACCTATGGGATTGTCACTCCATAGGAAGACCAGGACATATATTCATATTTCTGTCATGCCAGTTTTGTGCCCGATAGGAACTTTCTGTACAAGTTTCATGAAAGGGAGATTTCGTCCATTACATGTACACATGCATTTTTTACTGCATGCATAAACTTGTTTTCGCATGATTTGTTTGCGCGTGTTTGCCTGTTTTGCCGTGCCAGTACACTGGACGGGGACGCCCCCAGTGTACCGTGGGAGTGCTACTTGCTGACACATTGGTGTGGCATGTGAACAGGTGGTAAGTATTACCATTTTGGCCCTTTTTAAAATGTAAAATCCATTTAATATTTATAAGCTAATGTGTTCACACACATTTAAAAGAGGGGCTGGACATTTTCTAGTGTGGGTGCCCATAGTATTAAATAGGTATTAAGGTTTTATAACCTTTGGAAAAGGTTTTGCATGAAACATTTTAGTATTTTTCCCACGTGTGTGGCTGGCTTCATTTTTCTCTTCATCGCCCGCTGAAATTCTGTTGTTTTGTACCCGCCTCCCACCTGCACTTGTGAGCTGTACGGCTGCTGAAAACTGTACCCACTTGTGCTGAATCTACTGTACCTGCTGCCCATGTGCTGAATCTGTTGTACCTGCTGATTGAATAGTACCGTTGTACGTTTCACACGTGTGCTGTACCTGTTGTACCTTTCACACGTGTGCTGTACCTGCTAAATAGTACCTGTTGTACCTGTTGAATAGTACCTGCCTTGTACTTGCTGTACATGAATTGTACCTGATGTACCATAGTGAACCTGTTGTACCAGGACCTGTACTTGTTGTACCAAGTGCCTCATGTTTCTTATTTGTGTAAACTTAAATTTGCTGAATTAGTTCAAAGTTTTCTCTAAGTTTTGTGCAGAGCAGGAACAAAGCATGTTTATGCTAGCCATGCTCAGGAAGTTTTCCTAGTGTGGTTAGTTTTTCCCTATGTGGTGGTGCTAGCAACGCCCTCAGAACTTCTGAGAGCCAGTGAAGGTTAGACACACTAGGGAATCTAGGAGCAAAGCTTATCTGGGAGAGCCAGGCAATGTTCCCTCCGCATTGTACCCCTTTGCCTGTGTTAGTACGGGCATGCTTGTTGGTGCACGGTCTCAAAAGACCAGTGAAAGGCAGGGTGCACCCAAAGAAGGGGGGGAGTGTGCCTGTGATTTGGGACTTCTTTGACTGTCCAGACTTTATCGACAAGTACCCAATTTGTTTAAGTTGTATTCACTCCATGTGAGGAGAAATCTGGCCTATTGGCCCGTGACACTTGTACATATAAATACTCCAAAAATACAAATGTATTGGGGGGGGGGGGGGGGGGGGGGGGGCTTTCCGGCCCCAGTGATGGTGTCAAGTGTTATTGGTCATTTTCAGTTTTAATGTTGCTAATAATGTCCATTGTTGATATTAGTTAAGTGTTCTAAAAATGTGTATTTTGTCTTCCAATTTGTAGGCCTCCAATAGGGAGCGGTTACACTTATGACAGAACACCAAGCTTGGGGTCAGATGACTGATTCTTTACATGCTTGTGATTTGTGGCAACACTTATTGCCTAGTCATACTGGGTTTACTTTTCATCATAATGCATTTACTCAGTATTGGGCTCGACTCGATCGATTGTATATTCTGCATGCAATGCATGCTTTCACTTGTGAGATGAACTTGGATTTCAGTCTCCAGTTATCGGATCATTTTTCGCTTTGTATGACTTAGTTTTTTGGTCTCCCAGTGCATGATGTACCACTGCCATGCAAGCGCTTGTTAATGGTCAATAACAGTTACATCAAACATCATGTCTTTAAAGATATGGTGGTTGGGCTTATTGATCGTCTTGCATTACATGCCTCAATGGATGCAGATTGGGCATGGGACCGTTTTACTGTGGGCATGCAAGATGTCATTCGAGATTATGGCAAATGGTATATGGGACACTTGCGCCAACATGTCACAAATGCTAAGAATCAAATTCAATCTCTCACGGATATTTCTCGGCATCGCTCTTTGTCCTCTGATGAGCACTCTTGCTTTCAAGCTGCCTATCATTGTTTAGTTGACAATGATTGTCGCAAAAGACGATTGCATTCACATCAGAAAGCCATGAAGGACACAGGGTGCTCCTCTAAGGGTTTTTTTAAAAGCCTCCATACCTCCCGTCGGCTGCACTCACTTCATCGGTTCCAAAGGCTGGACGGTTCCTAGACAAAAAATAAACAGCAACTTGATGATGTTGTTCACAATTATTATACTGACTTATTTGCTGCCCGTGGCCCTTTTTCTTCTGTTGAGATGGATGCCAAAAATGTATTCCTTGGGCAAGTCCAACCCATTTTATCTTTGGATGAGACACATGATTGTGAGCTGCCATTTACAAAGGATGAGTTGTATGCTACATTGGCACAATTGGGACGCTCTAAATCCCCTGGATGGGATGGTCTGACAGTAGAATTCTTTGCTGAATTTTGGGATCAGTTGTGTCCTGTTCTACTGCATATGATCAATCATGCATGGATCTTTGATTCTTTTCCCTCTTTGTGGAAACAAGGTTTGCTGCGATTGATCTCCAAAAAACAGTTATGTGCACGATTGTCGGAATGGCGCCTGATTACACTAATGCATGTGGTGTATAAGTTGGTTTCGAAGATGCTGGCTATTAGATTGTCACATCTTCTCTATCGTGGGTTGCATCTAGCTCAGTATGGGTTTGTCCCATGCAGGCAGATCATGGGTAATATTGCCAATGCTTATATATGCATTGAATATGCCAAATACAGAGATCAAGATGTTCTCATTATGCAGGTGGATATTGAAAAGGCTTTTGACACAGTTCGTTGGGACTTCATTGGTGCAGTCATGGCTCGATTGAAGTTTGAGCCGAAAATGCAGAATGTGGTTTATTGGCTCTATGAGGATGGCCCTGCGCGTTGCCTATTGGTTGATGCCCTTTCCTCCTCTTGGACCTTAGGCCGCTCTCTGAGGCAAGGTTGTCCATTGAGTGCTTTGTTATATGCTATTGCCACTCATCCCCTGCTATTATACATGGATGCCCTGGTTTCAGTGCAAGATTTGCATGGCATTAACATTTCTGGGAGTTCTCCTTTCGTTAGTCAAGCATATGCGGATGACTCTTTTTTCTTTTTACAAAACTCTTCAACAGATTATGCATGCCCTTGACTTGTTGTTGGGTAGGAGGGAAGCTAGCCTGCACACACACACACACACACAACCTCAAGCACAGAGAAATGTGAGAGTTCTGGAAAAGATGTACTCAATAATGATATGAAATGAAAGTACAAGTGAGTACTAAAAGGCCTAGGGCAAAGTGCCCAACACACATAAGTGTGTTCACACGGGGAAAAAACCTGTGTCCAGTCATAGGGAAAAAGTGCCCGTGAGTAAGCTGGGTTCACACCTAAACTAGCCGGGAGTGGACATGACCAACAAACCCCCCTCAAGTGAATGGTGTGAACGGGTAGCAGTAGGGTGATAAAGCTCTGAATGCTGCCCTGCACTATGCTCCACAGTAAGAGTGAACTGCAGTGCCAATGGAAAAAGCAAGCACTATATGACGGGGAAAAGGAGAATCCCTAATGTCATAGTGCTAATGCTAGAGCACAATAGTGCATAAATGCATCACCAGAAATGCATGGCAAAGATCATGTGGACATCAACTGCATCAAATCAAGAGGCATTGCATAATACCCCCCTGAAGGCAAGTACCAAATGCCAAGCTGAACTGCATGTAATCCACATCAATGCCTTGTAACTGCACCAGTGATAAGCATAAGAAGAGGTAGCAGATATACGCATGCGTAAAGGCAACAGGATCCAGAAATTATGCCTGTGAGACATGTAGTGTAAGCTGCAGAAGTGATACTCATCAATGGAGGATCTGATGAGGAAAAAATCAGCAATGGTAGGGCTAATAAAAGTAAAAATTCAGCAATGGGAAAAGCTGAAAATGGGGAGAAAAAGTGGGGGCATCGAGGCGGGCATCAGCCAATGCTATGAGAGGATAGGTAAACTCTCAGCGATGCCATGATCAGTGGCATGTATGGCAAATGTAAAGATGCATAATTCCACAATGAATAATATACATGTGACATGTCAAAACCATGAGAGCAAGCCAACACTGGGCCAAGTGTGTAAAAGGCACTCCCAGTAAACATCACATGTGAGAAAGTGACAATGTCAACATTGTAGAAACAATCCCGCTGCAAGGGAAAACAACATAAAAGGCACCTCCAGTAGACATCACATAAGAGAAAGCGTCTAGCATAGACCAACATAAGGGTCAACAAGCATAAGTGACCATGAGGCATCACCAACTGCATGTGGGCAAGTAGAATCCCCCCCTGAAATGCATCTGCCAGACAATGCATACCATGGAGTACAAACTATAAAGCATAGTCATCAAAAGCAATGGCATCAGAAGACATCTCTGTAGGCAATGAAGATGTAAGTGTCAAGGCTGACACATGTGTAGCCAAATTGGCCTGATATGCACCTGTGGAAGAAGATGCCAGCTTCTTCTTTTTTTCACTCTCAATACGCTTCCTGCATTCCTCTATGGTGTGCCCTGTTTTCCTGCAATAGTTACAGCGCTTTCTCTTTTCAGGCTCGTCCTCTGTCTTGGGAGGATTCGATGGGCTAGGTTTAGGCCCAGATCTATTCCCACGAAAAGGAGCAGCCATTGCTCACTCAACAGACATCATGTTGTTCCTGTTGGAACGAGATTGCTCTTCACTGAGCAAGAGAGTCACAAGGTTGTCAAAAGTGACTGCATTAGGTGCATTGCCAGCCAACAACCGCAAAGTGGTGCCAAATGTCTGATAAGAGTCAGGCAAGTTGCGCAAAACTGTCTGAACAAGATAGCTATCTGTCAAAACCTCATCAATGTTAATGAGCTGCTCTCGTAGGTCCTTCACATGCGTAAGGTACTGATCGATAGAGTCACCTTCAAGCATGCGGTCAGTCTCAAGCTTGCCCCGAAGGTAAGCTACACGAGCCTCATTGCGACCTGAATACAATGCCGCCAAGGTATCCCAAGCACCCTTTGCAGTGGTGCAAGATCGAATGTGCGGAATGATATGCCTGCGGCACAAGAGAGCAATCAATGCATGGGCCTGAGCATCCCTAGCATCCCAAGTACGCTGCTGCTGAGTAGGAGGAAGACGATGAGGTGGACCTGCAGGAGGACGAGCAGGAATCACTTCACCTTCCGCTGGAGCACGTGCAAGAGGACGCTCCTCAGTGCCATCCACATACAACCATACATTTTTGGCAACCAAAACATGACGCATCATATAAGCCCACATAGGGTAGTTATCCCCATTGAGCTTGTGCTGTTGAGATAGCATTCCAAAGAGATCATTATTACTGTTGGCCATGATAGGACAGCAAATCTGTCACAAGTCACCAGGAGTATGCAATGTCCGGCAAAACCGTAAGAATACGGGAGATAAATAGTAGTATAACCAATGGACTGAAAGGGAACTCCTTCACTAGGAGAAATACATATGTATGTCCCAAATCTACAAGTGTACTGCACGATGATGCAAATATGTCAAAGTGTCCACAATGGCGTACATATACTGCAACAAACCACAAATGTATACGTGTGCCATGAAAAACACAATTAGCTGACACCTGTAAGAGCTGCAAGTGCTCAAATCCTGGCAGATCAAATGTAAATTGGTCGAATGCTCCAAAAATGGGCTCAATGCAGAAAAGCCCTAATTTTTAGGAAACCAATTAGACCACATCTGAACCGGATCTGCACCTATAAATCTGCTAATGCGATTGTCACCTCTACCAAGTGCTGCAATGCCCAAAAATTGGGAGAAATGCCCCAATGCTAGCCAGATGTGCCTGTAATACCCAAAAATTTGGAGGAAATGTCCCAATGCCAGCCAAATGTGCCTGTAATACCCAAAAATTTGGGGGAAATTCTCCAATGTCAACCAAATGTGCCTGCAATACCCAAAATTGCCTGCAAATAGTGCCAATTTATGCAAAATAGTGCCAATTTTTGCAAAATCCCCAAATTTCTAGTGCAATTATGCACCAAATCTGCTGAAATCAATGCCAATGTTGCAATTGCAGGCTCAATGGTGAAAAGCCCCAAATTTCAACAGGTAAAATGTGTAATTTCAGGTCAAAAATTTGTAAATCCCTCAAACCTTGCAGATCTGAGATTTGGAGTTGCTTTGGGTAGATCTAAGATGCAGGTACTATTCAGGGCGGCGAGCTGTGAGGTAGCGCACAAATCTGACAGATCTGAGTCGGTACAGGGCGCAGGTACAGTCACAGGCGACGGCGACGGCGACGGCGATGCAAGGGCGACGGGCGGCGACGGCGACGCAGGGACGACGGGCGGTGTACGATGCAGGCGGAGCAAGGCAGTGCAGGGCAGATCTGAAGATGACGACGGCTACGAACATAGATCTGATGGGCGACTCAGATCTGAGCAACAGCGGTGGCGGCGCACGCAGAGGGCGGTGTAGATCTGAGCGACGGCGGCGGTGCGCACAGAGCGGCGGCGGCGCACACAAGGCGGCACAGATATGAGCGGCGACGGCAGCGCACACAGAGGGCGTACAGTCGGCAGCAGCGGGCAGTTGAGGACGGTAGAGCGGCTACAGGGTGGTGGCAGCAAGGCGGATGCAAAGGACAGTAGGGGAAACCCTAACCCTAATGCAACAAAACCCTAATGCAAGATGTGTGCAATAGGCTGAAGCTCAAGCTCTGAAGGGCAACAGGGGGAAAACCCTAACCCTAACCCTAACTAGGCTCTGATACCAAAGTTGGGTAGGAAGGAAGCTATCCTGCACACACACACACACACACAACCTCAAGCACAGAGAAACGTGAGAGTTCTGGAAAAGATGTACTCAATAATGATATGAAATGAAAGTACAAGTGAGTACTAAAGGCCTAGGGCAAAGTGCCCAACACACATAAGTGTATTCACACGGGAAAAAACCTGTGTCCAGTCACAGGGAAAAAGTGCCCGTGAGTAAGCTGGGTTCACACCTGAACTAGCCGGGAGTGGACATGACCAACACTTGTATGGCCTGGCAACGGGTTTAAAAGTAAATTTTGACAAATCCAAGCTCTTAGCCTTGAAGGAGCGTGACTGGCATAAATTGTTGTGGCCGGGTCTTTTGATTCCTCCAAATCAGGTGGTGCGGCATTTGGGGTACCCCATTGGATGGCATATTTCTTTGGCACAAGAAAGGCAGTGGGTGCTTCATAAGCTTGATTATTGGAAACTTTCTAGTTGGCCGCTTCGTGTTCGCCTTCGGATTGTTTAGTCTATCATGATGGCGTATGTCCAGTTCCATTTGCCTCTCATTCATTTGTTCTCTACAGATATTGATTGATTCATGTATAAAGCGATGGAATGTCTCTGGCGCACTAAAATGGACCGTAAAGCGGTTCGTCTACTCCAGTATAATTATGTAGGTACGCCAAAAATGCATGGGGGCTTGAACATTCTTAATATTCATTTTCATGTATTGGCAAGGAAGGCAACACTCTTATTGACATTTGTGGAGCAGCAGAAACCTTGGACACTTATGCTTTCTAGTATGTTGGTCTCCCTCCGGACAGCAGGTGCTTTTGGGCATTGGACCCCTGGTATACAGGATGTCATATTTGGGTATTTTCAGGGATGCATTTCTAGTTGTCCCTTTTCTACTCGTCTGCTTCATGACTAGCAACTATTACTCTCTTATTTGAAATGGTCGGGCTGCCCCCCGGTTCTTGGCAACACCCTTTGCAAGCAAAGCATACATTGGAGCCATGTTTTTGATTGCCCATTAGCCCTTTCTCAACCACGAAAGCCTTATTTTCTTCATTGTAGGGGAATTTGTTCCGTGGCTGATGTGATCGATGAAAGGGGCTGCACCCTCTCTTTCCCTTAGGCTAGGAGGCGTCATCATTTGGGTATGCACCCTCGGCCTGTTTGGCATGCTATTATTACTATGCTTCAGATATTTCAACCGGTTCTGCCATTGTTCTCTACTGTGCCCCTCCTTGCCTCAGCTGGAAGTGTTTTATCACTGTTTTTTGCTTTTTGATACTGGTTGTCCTACTTTGGGACAGCCAAGCATGTACGTTTTAATTCTAATGAAATAGTGGATTTCACCAAAAAAAAATGTGTGTGTGTGTGTGTGTGTGTGTCATTGGATGTAAGAGACAGGCTTCAAGATTGGCATCTTCAGTCTTCAAATTCAAGATTATCCTCTCAGCCTTTGCATCTATTGACTTCTATACAGGCATATCGATTGATATTACCTCCTCCATGGATTGCTCATCATGCTAATTCTCTTTGGCATCTGGATAAGTCTTTAGCTTGGTGGAAAGGAAAACTCACATTGATATGGAAGTTGAAAATGCCATTGAAGCAGAGACTCTTTCTTTGGAGATGCATTGTCGGTATTTTTCCAGTGGGAGTGAAATTGGCTCAAAGAAGGATTGCTTCTCCTCTTTGTCCAAGATGTCATCATACTACTGAGAGTATTCCGCATTTATTGTGGTCTTGTTCATATTCCAGAGACCTTCTGGACAAGATCTCCTATTTTTTATCTCTCAGATTTCCTGCACACAGGTTCTACAGGTTTTTCTGGATGTTTGGCACGTTATCAGCTTCTTTGTCACAGTATTCTCTTTTCTTCCATTGGATCAGATACTGGGCCTTATGGACCCTCTGGCTACAGCGAAATCATGCATATCTGAATTCACCCCTTCAGCACCCTTATGAGTTCTTCCGAGCCTCATTGCGGCAGTCCTTATTGATGCCGTACATGAGGAAGATTTGGATGTTTCTTGTGTTCAGCTTTTCTTTTACTGTTTCTGATGGATAGGGCATAGGCTCTTTTCTTGAGCACTGCCCTGATCTTCGATAGAACCTTTTTACTACTGTTTTTTAGGTTCTAGGGTTTAGACATCCTTTTGATGTTAAACCCTTTTGTACATTTATGATATAATGCAATTTCAACTGGTTTTACAAAAAAAAAAAGTGTGTGTGTGTGTGTGTGTGTGTGTGTGTGTGTGTGTGTCTCATGAACACACTGCATATGTCTGGATTGGTAGCAGGTCTTTTTATCAATTTTAAAAACTCAAAACTATTGCCTCTCAATGAAGGTCAATGGCACAACATTCTAAGGCCTGGACAAATCATAATATGTCAGACATTTGGGATATCATATGGGATGGAATCTTTCATCACTTCGTGATGCTACAGATTGGGTGTTGCAAAAACTTATGATTAAATTGGAATATTGGAAACTCTCTACTTGGCCAGTTCATGTGAGATTGAGGATAGTTCAATCGATTTTAATGGCATACATTCAGTTTTTCCTTCCTCTTCTGGCATGGTCTAAAAACCAAATCTCTAGTTTTATGACAAAAAGCATTGAACTCTTTTGACAAAATTCTCGATATAAGAAGGCCTTGCGACTCCTAAAGTCTGAGTTCATATGCTTGCCGAAAATGCATGGTGGGCTTAATATTCTAAGTATCCATTATCATGTTTTGGCACACAAAGCCACTCTGCTTCCAATTTTCATCGCCCAACCACCACCTTGAACACTTATGATTGCAACTCTTTGCTTTGATGCGAATACGGATGCATTTGGCAATTGGTAGCTAGCTCACTGGGAACTTTTATTTGGCTATGTGGAGGGCAAAATTGGTCGATGCCCTTATGGCTCTCGTCTTCTTGCGGACTAAAAGCTTGTTCTACAATATATTCAGTGGTCGGGTAGACCTCCTGAGATTGGCAATACTTTGAGACAAGAAAATATATTTTGGGCACGTGCATTGCCTACTCCTTTGGCTCTCTGTTCCCCCTCAGCAAGCTTACTTTCTTTCTACAAAAGGCATTCAAGTTTGCCAAGATGTTGTTGATGTTGAAGAAAATGTTTTGACCTTTCCTCAAGGTCAAAGCCATTGGGACTTGGGTATGCACTACAGACCTTTATGGCATATGTTACAAGAACAATTGCAACCTTTTACTCCTCTTACGGTTGTTCTGGATGGTGAAAGAATGAAGCATTGGAAAACCATATTTTGTATATTTTACGTGTGCTCACCGCTTGTATATTAAAGACGCACCACGGGATTTTAGGTGGAGAGTGCTAGCTTTAGAATAGGTGTTTACGCTAGCTAGAGTGGCCAAATGAGCCTGAGGACTAGACTTTTAACTTTGGCTGCCCAAGAGTGTGAACCCTAGAGGTCACCTACAAAACCTAAAATGTAACTCTCACAACTCATTCTTTTATGCTAATTCCATAGAGTGCTCTTCTTCTCTATCTACTATCTTATGCTATTGCTTACTTGTTTGCTAGCTTGTGTGAGCTCTTATGTGTGCTTGCATGCTTGCATGTGAGAGAGTGAGTGTGAGAGTGTAAGCTTTGAGGAGAGTCGAGCTTCCTTTGGAGTGTGGTGGCGGTGGCAACGGCGGAGTGGAGCTTTGGAGTGCGGCTACACGGCAACAATGTCTCCTACGAGAATCCCAAGCACAAGTATTCATGAGATGAGTGACACACCCTGACCCTGCATTTGTGAGGTAGGTCATGGAATATTGGCTTCTCAGTTGGGCTATTTTATGCTCCCGAGTGTGGTTGGGCAAAGCCCCATGACATTGGTTTGTTCCTGCACTCTTTCTATGGTGCAGGGGTTTTCTAAAGGGAACAATAAGATCGTGTTGCCTCAACCTGACCGAAGCGATCGCCTCCCAAAAAGTGAAGATGATGTCCAGAATACTCTGATCCTAGACGAAACCTGTCTGCGCATCATGGATCAAATCAGGGAGGAAAGGCTACAGCCGCGGCTGATGGCCTTGCCTAGAACTTTGTAGACAGTCCCTAGAAGAGTGACGAGCCTCCACTGTCAAATCCCAGTCTGTCACCTACCTTCTTGGGCATCAAATGGTTCAATCCCTCTAACAGCCTCTCCGGCATGGTTCCTAGGATCATAATCTCATTCAAAGCAGCTATGAAGTCCCCTTCCATGAGATCCCAGTGTCAGAGAAATAAGAAATCGAAAGCCGGTCATCCCCGGGCATTTTCCCCTAGGGAGTGCCATCAGAGCCTCCGCAAGCTCCTCTACAGTAAAGAGAGTCAACGGGAAAGTCCGGAGAGCGGAAGGAACCACCTCCGTCGTATGTCGCCAAACCCGCTCACGTGCATCTAGAACTTGTGAGGATAGGGGACCACCCATGAGGAGAGAATGGAAGAAATCTATCGCAATGGCTCTCAAATGGAGGGGATCCACAACTATGGAGCCATGCCACCTCTGCTGACTATACCCATGCACCAAAAATCCGCCTGTGGGAGGGACTGGCGAACTATACTCCAGAAAGTAGCTCTTCTTGCTTCGGCATTCGACGCATATAAGTTCAAAAAGCCCACTGTGTCCTCTCCAATCTTTATGGTCACCCACTAAACTCAAACACATAGCACACAAAATAGCCCTACATCAATTGATTAAGTATAAGAAAATGTTACAATTGAATTTCTAAGTACAGAATGTGACTGAAAATGACAATCAAGTGTTCACCAGGCATGACATACCTTTGGCCATCCATGGCAGATGAGAGCTCCGCCTTACTCATCTTCTCTATCGGACCACATGGTAGATTGCCAAGGCTTTCCTAAGGATTGGCATCACGGTCCCTTTCTCAGTGACAATGGTGGTGAGCCAACTTGGCACTATAGACCACTTGTGTGGTTGTTCCCCCCTCCTCCCATTGTATGAGATAGCCTTCGAGCAGAGTTTGCTACAACACCTTTGGAGGTAGAGGCCTTAACCCTGACTATTACATGCATACAAAGGATACTAGCCATGGATTCGTCACGATTGCTATACTTGGCACTACAGTCTTCTCAGGCGATAGCGGAGAGAGGGGTGCATCCATCCTCGCATGGTTCACCACACACAGACCACAGATGAGCCGACTACCCCCATTTCAGTTTCAGTATGACCCAAACTCCTACACATGTGGATAGGAACCGGGTAATTCGATATGACTTGCTACAGTTACACATTTGAGATACATGGATTACTCCAAGGGAGCCCCTACCACCCAAGAATATCTCATCCTCAATCAGCTCTCACACATAATGATACTAAATCTCAATGTGCTTCGTTCGAGTATTGCACAAAAGGTTCTTGGCAATAGCCATGAAACTCTAGTTGTCACATTACAAGGCTATAGCCCGACTAATATGAACTCCCATGTCCACTAAAATCCTCCTTAGCCATACCGCTTCACAAGCAGCAAAACAAGTTGCCTTGTACTCAGCTTTTGTAGACGAAAGTGCCACTGCAGTCTTGTTGGTCCAAGAGAAAACACCTGGAACCAAGCGAAAACAACATCCAGAAACTAGAAACTGATTTCTTGGAATCACATGGAGTTCACGGATAGTCAGAACAAGTCCATTCGAGCATTCAAGCATGACACACGCAGCAACAAGTATTCCTTTCCTTTAATTTTCTGATGAAGTATAGCTTGAGGTCTCTTCTTGCACTCACTAATATAGTGCCCTGGCTTTTTACAATAGTGACACTTGCTCTTTTTCTTGGGCTGATTCTTGGGCTGATCTGCATCGCTCTTTGATTTGCTTGATGGCTGTCCAAAATCACCTTTGGACCGGTAATAGCCACCCTTAGCCTTGCCCTTACCTTTGTCATTGGTAGCAAAGGCCTGGTCACTGCCACACACTGTATGGAAAGACTTATTCTTCCTAATTTGTTCCTGTTGCAACAACAAACCCACCAACTCCTCAAATTGTAGGGGTTGTGGATTACCCCTAAGAGACAAAGTAAGAGGAGTGTGGAAATTTAGGTAGGACTCTGGCAATGACTATAATGCCCTGGATACAAGCTCCTTTTCAAGAATGACTTATCAATATTAAGTAGTTGCTCTCGAAGATCTTGAATCTTCATAAGATGATCGGCAATACTGTCACCTTTCATGCATATCCAGGTTCTCGAGTTCTTTCTTGAGATTCATTCAAAGATCGAATGGATCCATTTTTCAAAGTCTACAAGGCAATGAGGACACAGTGGTGGATAAGCGAGAGCTTCTCTTGTCCGATTGCAAGTAGAGGGCTACAGGGATCTTTGGTATGCATCATGAAGCTGTGAATCAACAAGATCATTATGTTTTGGCAATTTATAGTAGATTAGGTCTATCTGTCCTCCTCTTCTTTGTCTTTGCTAAACATAGGATTCGCGTTAATCTTCTTTACTTAGCGTTGATCAAGAACATGCTTCCGCGACCCATGTCACATGAACCAACCTCGCAACCCAAGGGTAAGCTATCCCGGGAAGACCTACTTCTACCCAAGAGTGCAGTCCATTGACCCACACTTGCATGCATCCTACTTGGCAAGGTACCAAGTCTACATAAGCCGTCTCCTAACCATCTCGCCACATTTAGCCACCATCCAGTGTCTAAACTGACCAAGATGGAGCTGGAGATGTGGGTGGACAGCAAGCTGAGGCCCTTGTAGAGCAGGTCGAGGTGGCAAAACCGGGCGCAGGCGGCTGAGGTGGCAGAACTGCGTGCAAGCGGCTGAGATAGCGGCGGCGCCGGGCAGGAGAGGCGGAGGTGGCTCACTGTAGTGGCTCCGGCAAACTAGCAGGCAGAGGTGGTGCGCTGGGAACTAGTGCCACCCGGTTGGCCGGCGGCGGCGGGCTCTAAACGGCGGCAGTCGGCTTTGGGGCAGCGGCGATGGGCGGCAGCTAGCTCTAGGGTGGCGGAGATGGGCAGCGCCGCCTGGCTCTGAGATGGCGGCTGGATTTGGGCACGAAGCTCCATGGGCTGTAAAACAATAGCTCTAATACCAATTGATGGTTAATGTCTAGATGCAGCCAGTGGCCACACAATAGTGGGGAGAAGAGGAAGAGATGATAATCAGCAAGATGATTAACACAAGATTAAGGGGATTGTGGGAGTACAAGATGTAGTGGAAAGCATGAGTTCATTATACAAGTAGGTTCTTTTTATAGGAGAGACCTCATTACATATTCTAAGCATATGCTTGATTTTTTTTTTTTCGAGAAAAGATCCTTCATTAGTTATATAAAAACGCCCGTAGGGCTACAAAAGATCTCTCCTGCTCATAAGAGAAACAGAGCAGTGAATACAGCAAGGCAGCCCGAGAGACTCTCCCTAGGTGCTGCAAAATACAAGCATCAGTACAAAGGACTGAGGGGCTAAATAATACAATAGGGGGGGGGAATAGCCAAACAGGTGGCCTGTAATGCCAACGGGGGGATCCCGTGTGTAAGGTGTAGAAGGGGCCGCTGCGACAGGTGGTGTGAAAGGCCTGGCGCCGCAAGAGCACCTCGTCCCGAGTCGCCCCGGATGCGGTCATACTGTCCTCGTAGGGTGTGGATCAACTCCTGCCAAATCCCCCGTACAGTCTCTGCGGGTGGCTCCAGTCTCCCCTCAAAGGCCGTGAAACACCGGGCCCTCCAGGTGAACCAGATGGTGAGGCTGCTGAGGAGCTCCCATCGTAAATCCCTCTCCTGTGTCCAGCTGGCGGACGAGAAATCCGGTGCCGGAACCAGGCGAGGCTGGCCCCTAATGAATCTGACGGCCTGACTGTCCTGCTCCATCTCATAGCCCATAGCAGGCCCTGACGAAGTCGACCAAGCAGCGGCACCCCACGTAAACACACCCTCTGGAGAGAGGGGGGCCAGAATACGCAACATCCGCAACCAAATCTGCTGCGCCTGAGGGCAATCCCAAAGGCAATGTCTCTGTGTCTCCATAGGGTGGCCGCATCGCACGCAGGCCGCCGGAAGACCGCTGTAAACAAGCCAAGTGCCAACTGCTAAGCCCCTGTGGGCGACCAGCCACTGGAAAGTCGAGATCCTGCGGGCCTGTCAACTAGCCCAGAGCCGAGCCCAGAAATCCTCCAGGAACTCCTGTGAGAGTCCCTGTATAGCCGCCAATGCCCCGCTGCAGCTCGAGAGACCATCCTCCTCGCCGTCAAAATATGCCTCCCCAGCCGAACAGTATACTGGAAAAAGGTGATCTCTGTGGCCTCAAGGGATGCATAAGGATCATGCCACTCGTACTCCCCAGGGTCCCACTGTAGCCGGGCCAAGGGGCGCGCTGCATATGCCCATATGCGCCAATCCGGGAGCACATCAGCAGGGTCGGGGTCAATATGCCACTTCCGAGAAGCGGCGGCCACTACCCGTATCCTCTGAAAGGTGCACTCTGCAACCAAAGGCGACTCCACCTCCACTCTCTGAAGTCTGCCCTCATCCTGAATCTCATAGTAGAGGCATCTGCCATCCTCAGTGCAAGCTCTGACAGCAATCAGGATCTCCAACTGAGTAAAGGCTCCCATCCACCGTGGGGCCACTGGCTCGAAAGGCGTGAACCACTCCTCTGTGAGTGCCTCCTGAATATCATCCCTCATAATCAACCCCCCTCTGAAGTGACTCAGCCTCTCCACCTGGATCTTCTCTGGGAGACTGCAGAAGGCCTGCCAATCTCCAAAACTTCGTGCTGGGCCTGCCGCTAAAGGTCCCCAGGCTAGACGAGGCCGAGAACCCAGCATATGACCCTGCTCTATGCGAACCGCTGGGCTCCAGATGAGCGGCTGTCTGGCCCGCTCCTCAACACAAGAAGGAGGTCGCTGAGAGAGCCCCGATCTCAGCAGCTCCCAAGCTCTCAGGATACTCAAAGCAAATCTATCCTCCCATCCTCTACTGAGGCCTGTCCTCCTCATCTCTATGAAGATCCAGCGAATCTCTGGTGCCCAAGTGCCCCCTGCTGGGGGAGCCCGAGCCTGCAGCCGCTGCAAGAGAAGCTCTTTCCAAGGCTCCGCACCTGGAAGCAGCCCCCAAACAATAAGCTTCCCCAATAAGACTCTACTCTGATCGACTGGATCTATAATGCCCAAGCCTCCCTGAGCCAGCGGAAGTGTAATAATTGCCCATGCAACCTTTGCCCGGGCTGGCTGACCGTCCCGCCCAGACCAAAGAAAGTTCCTGATCAGCCTCTGTACCTGGCTGATGCAAGAGCTCGAGAAGATCCAGCAAGACGTAATGTACCACATGGTCGCTAACAGCACCTGATTTGCCACCACCACCCTCCCAACCAAGGATAGTCGAGCTGTACTCCAATACAAAAGCTTCTTCCGAATGCTCAGAAGAAGCGGGGCAATCTGCTGCTCAGGTGACAAATCTAGTCCAATCTGGCATCCCAAATACCGCACTGCTGTGCCAGGAGGAATCCATCTAAAACCCGGGTCCGGGCTCCATGCCGGAGTGGGAGCACTACTGATCCAAAAGGCCACTGTCTTGCGCCAATTGATCAATGCTCCCGAAGCTGCACTAAAAACCTGGAGCGACTGCTCTGCCCGAAGAAGATTGGCCTCTTGGCCATGCAAAAATAAGCCCGTGTTGTCTGCAAACTCAGCATCGAGCAGGTCCTCCCCCCGGACTGGGAGCTGGAGTCCTCTCAAACCAACCTCCTCTGTCGTCAAATACATGCTCATAGCCTCCGCAAAGAAGAGAAAAAGAAAAGGGGCGAGGGGACACCCCTGACGGACTGATCTGGTCAGCTCAAAACTTGGCCCCCGTCCTCCTGCAATCAACACCTGGCTACGAGCTGTGGAATACAGAGCCGCCACCCCTCTCATCCATCCTGGCTCAAAGCCCAGGCGAAGCATAGTGCCCTCTAAGAAACCCCAATCACATCTATCGTATGCCTTCTCAAAATCGAGAAGCATCACGACCAAGTCCTCGCCAAGAAATCTAGCTCGGGCCGTCGCCTCCCAGAAAGTAAAGATGTTGTCAAGGATACTGCGCTCCTTGAGACGAATCCTGTCTGGGTAGCGTGAATCAACTTCCCCACGAAGGGCTGGATCCTCAAACTCAAGGCCTTTGCTAAGACCTTGTAGACAGTATTGAGAATCGTAATAGGCCTCCAATGCCCAATATCATCGGATACTCCCTCCCCCTTGGGGATAAGAAAGATCAAGCCCTCTGAAAAGCTCTGTGGCATCACCCCAGTGTCCAAAACATACTGAAAGCCCCTGCGGAGGCCTAGCCCCAAAAGGTCCCAATAGCGCATAAAAAAGGCCGGCGTCAGTCCGTCCTCCCCTGCGCAACTATGTCGCGGCAGGACCCTCAAGGCCTCGGCAAGCTCAATCTCTGAAAGAGGCGCACCAAGAACTGTACGCATACGATCTGTGACCCTCCTCTGCACATGGGCCCACACAGTCTGTCTGCAAGCATCTCTATCCTCAGTGGCTGGCTCCGCTGAAAGCAGGTCTCTATAGAATGCAGTGGCAATGGCTCTGATCTCCCCGGGCTCAGTAGCTACCGATCCATCCGGTCTACCAAGCTGACGGACTCCTGCTCGAGCATGGCGGGGTCCAGTGATCTCAAAAAACTCCCCAGTCACTCTATCACCAAGCTGCGTCCACTGAGAGGCCTGACGGCGATAGTAAAACTCATGTCTCTGCTCCTCTACCTCTCTACCCTCCTGGCGTGCCTGGCTCAGCTGTGACGCCAACCACTCACATGCAGGCTGCTGCTCCTGAAGGCGCTGTAGCGAAGCAAGGCTGCGTCTCAGCCGATGCTCCCGCTCGCGAATCTCTCCCAGCCGTGTCAAAGCTGCAGCGTGCAGAAAAGAGCTAAGCTCGATGAGTCCCTGGGCACACTAGCCTGTTGCATCCTGGTCAGAGCACTGACTATCATGCCAGATCCTCTCAATGTCCTTAGCGAGACTGGGATCTGTAAGTACTCTCTCTGGGATCCTCAACTGCAAGCTGGGCTCCCGTGTCCTCTCCTCCAATGTCAAGATAACTGGTGCATGATCTGAAAATGAGGTGCCAACGAGAATGCCGACGGAGCCCCCTCACTCCCCTAACCAGTCGCCCACATAAAAGCGATCAATCCGTGATAGATTAGTCCCTCCCTGTCGGCGATCGGACCGAGAGAAACTAAGACTGTCCTGAGAGCGGGAGAAGGTCCCATGCTGCCATGCATCAGTGATCCTCAGTGACATGCAAAACCGGTCCCAAGCTGCAAGCTCCGTGCCGTGCACTGTAACATGACTGCCTCCCGCCCTATCGGCCGGGTCCTCAAGCATGTTGAAGTCTCCCCCGACACACCAATGTGCGGCCTCTGGCAATGCATCCGTAACCTAGGTCCAGAACTCTGCTCTGGCACTAGCATGATTAGGCGCATAGACGTTGAGCACGCCCAATAGCTCATCATGCACCCTTGTGCTCTACCAGGCACAATGATCCCTCGATCCACAATGGCCTGCCGCCATACATCTGCAATGACCATGCATACTCCTCCCTGTCCACCCAAAGGACCAAACCCTGCAGACCAAAAGGTGTCCCATCTACCAGGCATCACCGAACCATATCTCCGGATCCTGCTCTCACCCAAGTGGTGCTCCTGCATCATCAAAATATCAATGCTACCACCAACCAGGCATCTCTGAAGCTCCTGCCTCAAGCAACCACGATAGCGTATAAAATGTGCTCCGCCCAGGCCCTGTACATTCCATGAGATGATCCTCATGGATGACCTGCTGAGGTAGATGCTGTCTCAGCCGTACGGCAAGCCTTCGCAAGCGGCTTGGATGGAGAGTAGTCCCCATCCGAGCGGCTGCGAATCTGCCCACCCGGTGTACTGCAAGAATCACGGATCAGGCGCCAGTGGGGCTGTGGCCCATGGCGACTGCCTCCTGCTCTGACAGAGCAACCTCGTGTATACATACATATCCAGGGTCGCGTGCTAAGTCTGCCACTATACGCACGACCAAATGACGAATCCCTGAGGCATCCACACTCCCGGGATCCAAGAAAAAATGAGCCAACTCCCATAGCCGGCCTATCACATCTGTCACCTCCAGATCGCTCACATGATGAGAAAACTCAACTGCCTGAGTCTTCAAAGTGCTAAGAGCGAGCTCTAGAGTCCACTCCCGGTCGCAAGGGCCACATAGAGGGAACGAGAAGGCCACCG
The DNA here is from genome assembly GCF_041138505.1 of Cibotium barometz. Taxonomy (NCBI): domain Eukaryota; kingdom Viridiplantae; phylum Streptophyta; class Polypodiopsida; order Cyatheales; family Cibotiaceae; genus Cibotium; species Cibotium barometz. The sequence continues at coordinate 62,299,603 of NC_141050.1, read as the reverse complement.
CTGAATCAAGTGCCTCCTCCCCGCGGGCCGGAGGTATCACTACATGAACTCGGATGGGTGCTGGCTCATGGGGGCCCTCTGCTCCAAAAAGCCGAGTGAAGGCGTAATCAAAAGCCTCCGATCGCTGTCTAACACCAAGGCGACTCAGCCGACTACGGATAGATGATATCCGTGAAGCCCGAATCGGCATGGTAGGTCTCCTCTGTGGTACTCAAGCGAGGTCGGTGCTCAGCGCCCTCCGGACTGCAGGCGAACGCCAGGGGACTGCCAGGGCCTCCCGGGAAGGTGAGGCGGGTGGGGGGGGAGGAGGGGGGGGCGAGGGGGGTGGAGAGGGAGTCGCTGCCGAAACCGGAGCGAGGACGGGAGGAGGCGAAGGTGGAAGCGAGGCGGTGGGAGGGGACGGGGGTGGGGGGGTGAAGGAGGGGGTGCTGGCATCTCCTAGTCCTCAGTCGTCGCTGCAGGGGTCTCCTCCTGGAGGGGAGCAAAGCTGTTCCTCACGGGAACCCAGTGAGGGTGAGACTGTGGCTGCTGCTGCAGCGGTCTCTGGGCGTGCTGCTGTGGCTGTCTCCCTCGGCGGCGCCCCTGTCCAGGCTGCCACTCCGAGGTCTCTGTGGCCTGAGCAGGTGTCCCGGAGGCAGCCTGCCGTGCCGCATCTGTGGGCGGGCCATCAGGGGCCTGCTGCTGTGGTGAGGGTCGAGGTCTCCTGCAAGGGCAGGCCTTGGCCAGATGACCGACCTGCCTGCAAATGAAGCACTGGTTCGGGAGCCCCGAGAACTCCACTCTCTGATCAATCCATCCCCTCCCTATCCTAGGTAGGTGAATGACCTTAGGAAGGGAGGAGATGTCAGACACCAAAACTCTGACCGAAGGTAGCCCAGCTGCTCTGGCCACCACTGAAGCTACTGTGGGGCCAGTCTCTAGTACCGAACCCAACAATGCTCCTAGCCTAGAGAGGAGCGGAAGATACTCTCGGCGGAGTCGAGGGAAGCAAACTGTAACATGAAAAAGGCGCTCTCCCTACTCAACCGCTGCTGGGTCAAAGCCATGCTGCCAAGGTCTGAAGAAAGCCCGAGCACCCCTGATGTCAAGGGGACTCATGGCAAGGACCTTGGCCACGCTCTGGGCGGTCTCGAACTCAATCTGATAATGTCCACGGCCCAGTAGCTGTACGTCTAGGATCTTGCTCTGCAAGAAGGGGGGCTTGGAGAAGATCCCGGATCTCCCCTCTGCTGGGGCGAGTGCCGACTATACGGCAGATGGTGGAATGAGCCTGGAGGCGTTCCACCTCTGCGGTGAGGCTCACTTCCTCTTCTGGCGAAAGAGAAAGCCTGATGGGGGTGTCCTCAAGAGCGGACGAGGGGGCTGCGGATGAGTCCCTCTGAGGCGGGGCGGGAGGAGCCTCCATCAGAGTCTGAAGCTAAGGCGAAGGCGAGGCGAAAGCGGAGATCCTGCAAGAAACGAGCTGCACACAGCGAGGCGGAAGACGAAGGCCAGAGAAAAAGGAAAAAAAACCCCCTGGGGGCGGAAGTCAGCAAGAAAAGGGGGGGGGGGGGGGGGGTGAAGTGGCGAAGGAGAAGCCCTAGGGGGGGGGGGGGGGGGGGGCGGAAGCTGCGCGCAAGAGAGGCGGGGTGGAGAAAGTGCTGGCGGAGGGGGGGGTCGGGGCGCTGCAGAGGGGGGGTGGGCGCAAAGAAGGGGGTGGGCGCGAAGGCGAGGAGGGGCGGCGGGCAGTGCAGCGAGGGAGGGGGGCGCAGCAGCGAAAGCAGGCGGAGGGGGCAAAAAGGAGGGGCGGCGGGCAATGCAACGTGGGAGGGGGGTGCAGCAAGCGGCGGGGGGCAAGGGAAGGCGCGAGGAACGAGGGGGGCGCGAGGGGACGAGCAGGCAGGCAGGCAGGGGGCGCAAGTGTGCAGGTAGCGCAAGCAGGGATGGGCGGGAGCTTCAGCGAGCAGAGCATATGCTTGATTTGATGCCACCACATATGCTAAATAACATTCCACCAAATATTCTAAGTATGATGCCACCACATATGCCTTTTAAGAGGCTACTCCTACACAAGAGACTTATACATACTAGCGGTTGTTCACACATTGGAACAGCTTTATTTAAGGCTTACATTCAGTGCTAGTTTACTCAACCACCCAGCACTTGTTTATTCCCACATTAATCACTATTAATATTTAATAGGTCGGATGCTGGCCGATTGGCCCCCTAAGCCACATGGGCTGGCCCACTACATGGCAAAAGGCATAGAGGCTAGCCCAAGTGGGCTGCCTTGGGGCTGGCCTTAGGGCTGGCCCCCTTCTAATGCAATGGTCCTAGACATGCCTACACATGCATCTAATGCTAGGCAGACACCTAAATGCTTCTGTATGATGCTTTCTCCAAGTGGGTTAGGAGGACTGACATCTGACTGACCTACGTAGCTCGTGCCTGACTATCCCTGGACTGAGGGCTCACAATGGGGTCACGGCGTACGACAAATAATCCTAGAAAAGGTTTTACTTCTATATAAATGTTGCATTGATGATCATGCCAGTGTGTCACTGTGTACACCAGTGCAGGGTGCACGTGACAGTGGCTCTGACCGCATGTGGAAGTGGCAGGAGCTTTCTTGAGGCTCTGACAGCCTAGCCCTTTTCTCACGGATAGAGGAGGTGATCCCACTTGGCATTATAGACCACCTGTGTGGTTATTCCCACCCCCCCTCCCTCTCCCTTTGTATGAGATAGCCTTCTCCTCATAGAGTGGCCTGCTGGAGGGGAAGTGCATCTTTCTCCACCCTTTTGATTATTTGATCCCCACCCTGTACATGAGGCGAGGTTGTATCTAGCCCTTCGTGGTTGTATTTACCCATCGTAGCTGTTTTTCATTAACTAATAGAAGGATCTATTTCTCGGAAAAATAAGAGCCTTCGTCCGCTCTTCAGTCTCACCCTCGTGCTTATCATTCAAAGCGGGCAACAGCATTTGCAATTGAGGATAGAGGGGTAGAGGTAGCTTCGACGTGGCCATTGCAGAGGATGACGCTTTGGTAGCTTTCTCAACCTGCTATCTGATACAATCCTTCTTACCATGGCCTACTTGATGGCAAAAGAAACACTTTTTGTGCCATGGTTATGACCTTGTTGGAATAGGTCAACATCCATTTTGGGAGAGTTTGTAAAACTCATCCTCCAAATTGGTCATGTATTGTGGTGGAAGAAACCTAGCTTTGAGATCGGACACAAAAGTATCCTCCAAATTGGTCATGTTAGCTTTGAGGTTGGAGACAAAAGTATTTGCATGGCTTCCCGATCGAGTTTATGTTGATGCTCCAAAGCTACGCGTTCTACCTCGTGCCAATCTCCATCATCCTTGAGTTTGGATTCCTCGGCCTTCCATTCCTCAGCAAGTTTCTCTCATCTTTGTTGCTCCATTAGAAGAAGCATGTGTTCAACATTTGGGGAACCCTGCTCTTTAGTCTTTTCTGCTTCTTTCACCAGTTGAAGTTGTAACGAAGTTGTAACTATAGTAGCATGTTTTGTTCCATCAGCTCTTGAAGGAAAACTTTAGTTTTTTGCGGAAGCATTTGTTCTTTTGACATGTCTTCGTGGACACTTTCTTCTGCAAAGGTGTCTTCGTGAAAACTTTCTTCTATTGTGGTGACTTCTTTGGAGCTTCTTTCTTCTTTTCCTGACATGGTGAATGGCTGGGTGGTTTTTCCTAACCTCAGTTTTACCATTCACAGAATGCTCTCACTATAGGTAGCCAAGCTGGGTCACAACCAAAAGCTCTAATACCAACGTAGCATGCAACCGGAATGATAGCGTAACGCACAGCAAGGCCTTCTTTATACCTTTAGGTTAGTGAGCATGAAGCAATCCACTTTAATTTTTGTTCACAGGAGAGAGAGAGATGTGGAGAAAATATGTAGAGTCAACATCAGATGGGGTCCCAATCTACCCACTGAAGGGCCCCCTCCCACGAGCAAGAGTATTTATTTTATTGCTTTGGAAAACTTCTTTACAATGCAGAAAACTTCTTGATGACAGTTGACTGAGGATTGCCAAATGCAAGGACGATGCAAGGACGATGTAGACCAATGTCGGCTGAACCGTCAAGCGGACTGAAGACAACTGTGGAACAATTTGGAAGCCTTTATGCACACCCAAATCTGCTCAAGGAGATGCAAGAATGAAGGCTGAATGCTGAAGAAGACTTCAGGATGTCTTGGACTGAAGCAAAATGAAGTGCTTGGCTGTAGCTATGTATGCACAAGCCAAAAGACTTACGCACACATAGCTCTGATCTTGTTTGACTTAAGCTTGGGGCTGAAGGGTGCTCATATATGATCATCAAGATGCTAGTCGATTTCAGGAACTGTTGTTGACTAGGTAGCTCACGATTTCTGGAATATAGCATTAAATGCTACTGCCTTCACACATGAGAGTCGGCCTAGACTTCATGTTGGCCAACAGGCCGTATGGCTTCTCTTGGCTGTACAATAGCCATGTTGGCCTCTATCGGGTGGCTTTGCTGTGCCCATGAGCCATGCCAAAAGGCAAGCCTTATGCCTTATGCCCTACATGCTTCTACATATGCCTATGCTAGGGTGACCTACATGAATTAATTTTTCTCCACATGGGTTAAATGACAAACTCTGATACCTAAGACTTGGAAAGACCTACATAGCTTGTGCCTAACATGTCCCTAGACTAGGGCTCACGATGGGGTCACAACGTACGACAAATAATCCTAAAAAGGTACTAAATCTGTACAAGTATAGCACTGTTGTGATGAGCCAATGTGTCACATGGCACCTCAGTGACGGGTGCATGTGACATAGCAAGTTCTTGAGAACCAATATGAGACGAGGAATCAGACGAGAATTCAAAACCTTGAGAATCAGCTTGCAACAGAAAAGCATTCTGAAGGAGAAGCAACAGAGCAGTTCATATCACGGCTAAAGAATCTGCAAGATCTGCTGGCATAGGTGGGGATCACAAAGACCAATCCATAGTTCCAAACATTCGCAAATGATTGATGAGCCAGATATTTGAAAACGTTTGCTAAAATGACAAATGATATATTAATTTCATACATGATGTTTTTTTTATTAAAAAAATTAAGGCTTTTTTTCGAGTGCGTTGTTTTTGCCCTATTGAAGCTGTTTAGTCGTCGTTTTTCGTGCCCAGAGCTGCGTGTACAGCTCCTCGACGTTACCACCGCCCAGGTACACCCCTATCAGTAAGTCGTCTATACGGCCAACATGCAAGGCCTGAGCATGGTCAACTATGTAGCATGTACTCAATGCTCTGTAGTCTGGACTCTATACTGTCACCTGTGTTAGAACTTAATATGTAGACAGGTCACAGTAGCACAGTACTACAGTCTACAAGTACATAATACATATATGATTGGTATTTTTGGGGGCTTTTTTAAAATGTGTACATTTGGGGTCCTAAAATGTGTAGAATCCAGATTTAAAGAACTCGTGATGAACTTTGAAGTTTGACCTTTATTTTGGGGCTTTTTTTAAATCTGCAAATTTGGGTTTTTTTATAGAATCCAGGTTCCAACTTCCAACTCCAGGCATTGGGAAAATGGGAAAACCTAAAGGCCTCGAATGGGAGCATGTGACTCTTGTAAAATGGGAAAACCTAAAGGCCTCCAGGATTTAGCACAGGCATGATGACGAGCATCAAGTTTGAAGCTCAAGGTGCTAAACTAGTTATTCAGGGCAACGAGTTTGTGCGAGATTTTATGGTTTCCTCTCTAGTGGGAGTAGACATTGTTTTGGGAATTCAATGGTTTCACAACTTCCAACCAAACATTGATTGGGTTCAACACACTTTTCGGATTATCAGAAATGTGTCCAAAACCCTAGTAATCATTAAATGTGAGCTAGGGATCCCAAAGTTTCCATTAAATAGGGCATAACTATTTAGAGCAATAAAGCGCCTCATTTATGGCAATTAAATACCCATTTTTAGGTCCAAGCAATAGGTTGACTGCAGCTTAGCTGGCCAACCAGCTTTCTAGCAAAGTATATAAACCCACATCATTCAGCAAATTCACCAAGTCATATTCAGTATTCAACGTTGTAGTTAGCAGAAGAAGTCATGTAAGAGGCCAGAGATCACCCCTCTAGGGCTGACCAAGGGCCTGACCATGTACATTCATCAGTAACCTTTTTGTACCATATAATTCACAAAGAAAACCTTGACACCAATCCCTCTCTTCTTCTCTCTCCTTTGTCTTAATCATGTTTATTTAGCATCTTGTTCTTAATCAGGCTTAGGGTTGTGGATCAGCACAGCAAGGCTTTCGCGCATGCAACATTGGAGGCATTCAAGAACCTCAAGGTGGCCTTGTCAGAGGTGCCTTGTCTAGCGCTGGCCTCGTGGGATGAGCCGTTCCAGGTGATCACCAATGCGTGTAACATCACAATTGGAGTTGTTTCACAACAAAATGGCTATCAAGTAGCTTACATGTCTCGTAAGCTGCTACCCGCAAAAAAAAAATACTCGGTCTATGATCGGGAACTCCTTGCACCGATTCAGGCCCTAAAACATTGGAAAGCATTTCCTTTGTGGGCAAGACTTTGAGGTCGTCGTGACCATTAGGCATTGCGTTGGATTTAGACAATGCCAAGTGCACAGTGGAGTGACCGCCAGCACCGCAGGAGCCAAATTTCCGACAATTTTGGTGCATGATTGAGTACTTTCCAGGAAAGGAAAATCCAATGGCCGATGCTTTGAGCAGGAAGGGAACAGTGACTACGATTCATACCACTAGACTAGACCTGGTTGGTACGGGACAAGATGATATGTAGCACACGTATGCGAATTCCAAGGAATTCGGTACACAGTGGGAACATGCATTGGACATCGTAGGACCAGGCCCATTTTTATACGGGATGGGTGGCTTTTCTACAAAGGCTGCCTTTGTGTCATGAAGTCGTTCAAGGTAGCTCTTCTCCATGACACCCATGATGCCATCACTGGTGGTCACAGGGACGAACTCGACTTTGGAGAAGTTAGAGCGGTAGTTTTATTGGCCAAGAAAGAGGCAAGATGTGTTCACTCATGTGCAACAATCTGAGATTTGTCAAAAAGTGAAAGCGTCTCATGGTGAGAAGAAAGCAGGGTTGCTTCAACCACTGCCTTGTAACACGCGGAAGCTCTGGGAGTCTGCTTTCAGCCCTAAACACCTCTGAGAACATGCTGATGCAAAAACGATATTCTTATGGTACAAAAAGGTACCCTAATCTACAGCCATAGGCTGCCTTACATAAAAGCTGGAATACACCAAAATCTATCCTAAACTAGGACCCATTCCCTAGTGGAATGAATGATTCTATCAATGAGCACATGGGCCTATTTATAGGCTTCTTGGACCAAAGGAGAACTGGCCGACCAGCAGTCGGCCAGCCGACTAGACAACAATATCATATCCCTTGATGTGCCTGCAGCCGCCTCATCTAGTTCAACCCACAGATCTTCTGGTTCTTCTCCAAGTCCACACTAGCCACTTCTACACCCTATGCTCCAACTTCTGGTTCTAAATGCTCTTTTTCTGGCTGCCCCTTCTGGATTATCTTCAGAGAATGTCCATGGCAATTCTTGCACATGACATCCCCCTCTGCTACACTTGATGACGGGATTCCAACTTTTTCCTTGGATGACTGTCATCATCCCATTCTGTTCAAGGAGTCCCTCTATCATCCATCCATCTCTGACAACCCTTTTCTCTGAAAAAATGGCCCGGTCTCCAAAACCACTCTAACTCTGAATAAGATCTATGCATCTATTCCTTCCAATCCCTAATCCATTCCTGCCCTGACTCTGAACACTGTCTTGGTCTTCATTCTTGAGAAATGAGTCTAGCACTCTCACATCACCCCTTGGAGGATAATCCTCCCTTGGGACCGTTGCCCGAGAACATATCTGGCTCACGGGACTGCCGTCCCCTCTGGCTTTGTGGAACACCACCAACAACAAACCTCCTGGGAGCTCTTCCCGATCTTGTGTTCCTTGCCTTGGGCTTCGTATCCGTGCACTTTCCTGTACCTTGGACCTGTACACCATCATATGGGACTGAATCAGTGTTTAGCTTTGCTGAGCCTGATGCTCTTATACCATTGTAACACGCGGAAGCTCTAGGAGTCTTCTTTCAGCCCTAAACACCTCTGAGAACATGCTGATGCAAAAACGCAGACAGAAGGGAGGGTAGAGAGAGAGAAAAGCTGGAAATTCAGTATATTCTTATGATACAAAAAGGTACCCTAATCTACAGCCATAGGCTGCCTTACATAAAAGGTGGAATACACCAAAATCTGTCCTAAACTAGGACCCATTCCCTAGTGGAATGCTAGATTCTATCAATGAGCACAAGGGCCTATTTATAGGCTTCTTGGACCAAAGGAGAACTGGCCGACCAGCAGTCGGCCAGCCGACTGGACAACAATATCATATCCCTTGATGCGCCTGCAGCCGCCTCATCTGGTTCAGCCGATAGGACCCTCCTTGCAGCCAACAGATCTTCTGGTTCTTCTCCAAGTCCACACTAGACACTTCTGCACCCTATGCTCCAACTTCTGGTTCTAAGTGCTCTTTTTCTGGCTGCCCCTTCTGGATTATCTTCTGAGAATGTCCATGGCAATTCTTGCACACGACATGCCTATTCTTGAGGGACTTTTCCAAGATATATCTATGGATTTTGTGACAAATCTGCCTCCCAGTCCCGGTAAGCATAACATGCAATGTTTGACTATTGTTGATAGATTTAGCAAATTTGTTATGCTTATTCTATACATGGCTAATGTGACCGCCAAGGACATTGCCCACGTGTTCATTCGGCATTGGTACCCGATTGGTGGGATTCTTAGGACCATAGTGTCAAACTGTGATGCCAAGTTTACGAGGCATTTTTGGAGGGCATTGTTTGCTAGTTTTGGTACTAAATTGAATTTTTCCAGTGCATTTCATCTACAAACGGAGGGCCAGATAGAGATTTACAACCAATTGGCCTTTGACGTGCTAAAATGTTATGTCCATGATCAGCAAGGTAAGTGGAATCTTATTTGCCTTTAGTTGAAGCAGTTTTGAATGATTCGTTTTCTTGAGCTATTGGCAGGGCTCCTTATGAAGCTACGTTTGGAAGACCTGTCACGTGCATGCTCGTGCCATAGCTAATCTCCAACATGAAAATCATAAATCCTTGATTAATCTAGCAGTTAGGACATCATTACCATCAGCAGTATTGGCATCAGCATCATCATCATCATCATCATCCTCAACACCATCATCATCATGGAGGGTCTAGGAGCCATTAGAGGCAACTAGCTTGTAGCAGTCAGCAGCCATTAGGGAAGACCTAGGTAGCAAGCGCCAGTCTACAAGAAGTTGACCAGCACATGGGACAGCAGTAAAGTTAGCGTAGCCATTTATGTTATTTTTAGGAATATTTCATGTCCCAAGCAGGCCGACCAGCACCTCAGGCATATATAAAAGCATGAAGTCATTTATCAAGTCATTCATTTAGTTTATTCATCATTTTAAGAATTAGAAGTCATCATCCATCATGTAGAAGGGGCCGGAGATCACCCTTTGGGGCTAACCAAGGGCCTAACCATGTGCAAGCCTTCCATATTAAATACAAGAAAACCTGACACCAACTATCTCTCCTCTCCCCTTTATCTTAATCATGTTTAAATCAACATCTTGTTCTTAATAGTTTGTGAATCATTACTGCAAGGCTTCCGTGCATGCGACATTGGTATCAGAGCATTCAGGCTCACCCACTAAGCATAGTCTCAAGGAGGTGCACAGACTCAGCAGAAGAATGCAACAGGGTAGTAGATGGAGTGGGTCTGGAATAGGTGAAGCTAGAAGAAAGCATTCCCTGAGGGTATGTACTGAGAACCAATACATCATTAAGCTCTCAGATCAGTTCCAAAGACCTAGCAACAGGCATAATCAGTTCCGGCAGGTGACTTGCGCTGTGTTAAGGAAAAGGGATAACAGGCATGGGGACAACTATGGAGCAGATGCTCAATTCTTCAACAAGACTTCGAAGTGGAGATCAGAAGTGGAAGGTGTTCAGACAAAAATATCAAAGTCAAAGTTAGAGTCAGAAGTAGTAGGTTAAAGTCAGTAGTCCAGGGAGGAAGGATGACAGAGTGTCCACCCCGTCATCAAGTTTAGCAGGAGGGGATGTCACGTGCACGCTCATGCCATGGCTAATCTCCAGCATGAACATCATATATCCTTGATTAATTTAGCAGTTAGGACATCATTACTATCAACAATATTAGCATCAGCATCAACATCATCATCATCATCTTCCTCCTCAACACCGTGCATCATCGGGTCTAGGACCCTCGTCAGAGCCATTAGAGGCAACCAGCCTTTGCAATCCATAGTTGCCAGGCGTTTCATGAAACGCGTTTCATAAATGTTTCTTTCAAATCCCAGACGTTTCAAAAACGTTTCATACAAAACAGGGGGATTACAGGCCCCAAAATTTATATATAAGTTTATAATATGTAAAAAATATGTTGCCTTCCCTACAAAACAATATTAAACATGCATCATTTACACATTAAAACATGTTTTCAAGTTAAAACTAAAGAATCTGGGTAAAAAACGCTTAAATTGGACAGTTCCCAGGTGGACGCGAATGAAACGTGTTTTATTCGTATGAAACGTTTACAAAACGTTTCGTTTCATTCAAACTGAATGAAACGCGTTTCATTGCAACTATGCTGCAGTCGGCAGCCATCAGGAGGACCTAGGTAGCAGACGCTAGTCTGCAAGAAGTTGACCAGCACATGGGGTAGTGGTAAAGTTAGCGCAGCCATTTAATGTTATTTTTAGTTATATTTCATGTCCAAAGCAGGCCGACAGTATTTAGAGCTGGCTGACCAGCACCTCAGGCATATATAAAAGCATGAAGTCATTTATCAAGTCATTCACTGAGTTCATTCATCATTATAAGAAGTAGAAGTCATCATCCATCATGTAGAAGGGGCCAGAGGTCACCCTTTGGGACTGACCAAGGGCCTAACCATGTACAAGCCTTTTGTATCATATTAAATACAAGAAAACCCGACACCAACTATCTCTCTTCTTCTCTCTCCTTTGTCTTAATCATGTTTAAATCAGCATCTTGTTCTTAATCAGGCTTAGGACTATGGATCAGTACTGTAAGGCTTCTACGCATGCAACAAGACCATTCCAGTCGCTATTGACCCTTGTCTTCAGTACCCAAAGCGAACGGATTGATTGAGTCTTACCAGGACATCTTGAAATCAATCAAAGACAGGCTGACTAAAGCGCAAGAGGCCTACACCCGACAGGCCAACAAAGACGGAAGGGATGTGAAATTCTCGGAAGGAGATTGGATAATTAAGCACCGGTTGAAATGGGTGGGCAAGCGATGCCCAGAGTTATCTTTCTTCAGAAGCTTCGAACCATTTCCTATCTTGAGAAAGATCAACGAGGTGTCGATGAAGTTGAAGTTACCTCCAAGCTAGACTATGCACGATGTGTTTCATGTCAGTTGGCTCAAACCATATGCAGGTCCAATCCCGAAGTGGAACCAGACATTATTGATGAAGTTGAAGTAATGGTTCTCAAGCAGATCCTTCTCCACCGCTTCAAGTACGGTTTCAATCGAAGACAAAGATAGTTCCTCACAAAGTTTCAAGACTGAGGGACACAAAGCGGTTTGGCTTGACAAAGAATTTTTCGACGACTATCCGGCTTTATTGACAAACTATTTGGAGGCTATGCAGCTTCCATCAAGTTAAGTAGAAGGGAATGTGTAACGGGAGGCGGACGCGTGTATTGGAATCGTATAAATGTGAACAAGATTCTGAACACTTAACACTTGAGCATTACAACCACAAAGCTGAAAATGACAGTACACCACATAAAGGGGCCGATGATAGGCTGACCCCCCCCTCTAGGTTATATTACCAAAAGAGTCTGCAAAGTACAAGATTACGGGTGCCTGGGGATTCACCACCAACCTGCACCTGATTCTTCCAAATACATTATGAATGAATACATTTCAAACAAGAGAATCTGTAGGTACATCCGCCCTACACACAGGTACATCCGCCCTGCACAAGAGTATCACAATCCTCACAGGTACTCCGCCCTGCACAAGATGTAAATGGATCTTTAGGCCCTGTTTCCACGCGAGAAACTGATCCAGAAACCTGTGTTCTCCGCGAGCAAGTGTCCCCAATGCTTGCCCTAAGCACCTGCTATACCAGGAATCCTTGAGACACATCCATGCTCACATATTCCATTGCTGTCCGGCCTGTTTTGTGCAATAACCAGTCCAAAACAGCAACTTTCTGTCGCGAGAAATCCACCTGTAAAGGGTCCTACAGCCCTGTGGAGGTCCCTAGAGCTGTCCTGTACTGTCCAAGTTGACTTTGGACACCTGTAACCAACCTAAAACTCGCAATAACCAGAAATTGCAGGTCTGAAATTTACCAACCAGCCCTTTAGAAGAGTGTGGGGATCGTTGTCCAAGCTTGTGCGAGTCCGGGAAGCAAGCAACCAGCCCTATAGCAACTCCCAAAGCTCCAACCAGCTCTCCAATATGTTGAATAATGAGTAAAACAGCCCAAAAGGGCCTCTTGAGGGAGGCGCCTTTTTCAAGTGCCACCTCAGGGGCCTGGTGGGTACACATGCTGGCTGACATGTGTCCCCATAAGGTGTCCAGGTAGGTGTCCAGCCCATAGTGCTCCATTTGTCCTGTGTCTATAAGTTTAGATCCAACCAAATGGGAAATGGCCATAAGCTGTCCGGACTTCATTAATTTTGGTCCAACCAAATGCGAACGCATTATAAGTTGTCCGGCCACTTATTAATGAGTGTGGACCTGCAAACCAATAAACCTTAGTAGTAAATGAAGTAAGCTGTAAATTGAGTGTGGACGCACTTACCACCTGCAAAACCCATAAGCCCACAGTTTTAGGCCCAAACAGGAGTGCACACACGTGTCCACAAGGTGCCCGGGCATCCCCAGTCCCTCGGACTTCACAAGCCAAAATAACAAGCATTGTCCAGGCAGCAAGACAATGTCACACAAAGTAAAATAAAGTTATGGCATGCATCATTTATGCATTGTGCACATGTAAACTTGGAGAACCACCTATCATCATTCTTGTACTTGAAAATATTCCGCCTGCCATCATAACACACCATGTGTGCATGGTGTGTTATGATGCCATCATAACACACCATGTGTACTTGAAAATATTCCGCCTGCCATCATAACACACCATGTGTGCATGGCCGGAATCCACACGGGCACCGCCCGAAAGTCCACAAATGTCCTGCCATGTCCTAGGACTCATATGCATCCACTCATATGATCTATACACATGCCCAGGTATAATACATACATGCATCCGCATGTTTCTAGGCCTGACACGCATCCGCATGTCCCTAGAATATAGGGGTTTGTGACATCCCCCCCGGCTTCTAATCAGTTGACCGCAACTGAAAAGCCTCCAGATAGGCCTTCAAAAGATCTGGGTAATCCTCGAAGTAGGCCTCATCCATCCATTTCGCATCCAAAGCTGAATAATTCTTGAACTTTACAAGGTGCCTACGAACAAGTTTGCCTCCCGCAAGCTTTCGTTCCTTGTGAAAAACAATCTGTTCAGGTTGAAGAATCTCTTCCAGCTCATCCACCTCGGGTGGGTCTTCCAAAACTGGCTCAAACGGTGTCGGTCCCACATAAGGCCTCAATAGGCTCACATGAAAAGCATTATGCATGTTCCAATGATCCGGGAGTACAAGCCAAAATGCAACATCATTGATCTTCTCCAAGATCTGAAAAGGTCCATAGTACCTGTTGGAAAGCTTAGGATACTTTCCCTCTTTCCCTGGCCTCTTCCGAAGGCGTGCCTTTTCAAATTTCAGCAAGACCCAATCACCTTGTTTGAATTGTACATCCCTTCTATGCTTATCAGCTGCCTTTTTATTCTTGGTTTGAGACCTCTCTATGGCTGTCCGTACCTTTGCAAATGCAGTATCCAAGTCTCTGACATACTCATCTGCTGCAAAAATCTCATCCTTTGTACGAAGGATGGGTGGTAGTACCACCTTGCCATAGATAATCTCAAAGGGCGCCTTGCCCGTAGAAGTATGTACCGTATTGTTGTAGGCAAACTCTACAAGTGGTAAATACTTCTCCCAATCCGATTTGCGGTCGGATACATAAGATTTCAGCAAGTCGAGAACGGCTGAATTTGCTATTTCACTTTGCCCATCTGTCTGTGGATGGTAAGCTGATGAGAAGTTCAGCTTTGTACCCATATTGTCAAACAATGCGCGCCAAAATAAGCTTGTGGTTCTAGGATCTCTATCCCCCACAATAGATTTAGGCATGCCATGGTGTTTGAATATCTGTGCCAAAAACATCCTAGCCATATGATCTGGCTTTATTGTCTTGCGCACGGGAATGAAATGTGCCTGCTTGCTGAACCTGTCAATGATGGTCCAAATAGCATCATTTCCCTGTGGCGCCCTTGGCAAATCCATAATGAAATCCATAGCAATGTTTTCCCATGGTTCATTTGGTATAGGCAAAGGCTGAAGCAATCCAGGTGCTTTATGTCGGTCAAACTTGACCTTTTGACATACCATACATTCACGCACATATGCTTCAATATCCTTGCGAATATCTGGCCAAAAGAAATACCTCTCCAAAGCTTGTGCTGTGGCCAAAATGCCTCTATGACCTGCATATGGAGGAGCATGGCACTCATCCATAACCTTATGGCGAAGGTTCTTTACCACACACATACGATTTTGCATCATGAGATATCCATCTCTTATGACATAAGATGGGACAGCAATACCCTCTTGCAAATCAGCCCTTACATGTGCAAAATCCTCATCCAGATGATAAGTATTACGCATATCCGATAAGTCCTCATGGTATGCAACTGTAATAGCATGAACCTGTGGGTCGTCTAGATAAGGCATCTGCCACCACATTCTTTTTCCCTGGAGTG
This sequence comes from Cibotium barometz, assembly GCF_041138505.1. Classification (NCBI taxonomy): domain Eukaryota; kingdom Viridiplantae; phylum Streptophyta; class Polypodiopsida; order Cyatheales; family Cibotiaceae; genus Cibotium; species Cibotium barometz. Next base: position 62,284,579 of record NC_141050.1, on the reverse strand, counting down.
TGTAAAATCTGAAAATGAAACATTGAGAGGAAATTTGCCCATCTCATATGCTTCTCTGAGAGCTTACTTTGAGTCAAAAAGTATCTCAAACTTTGATGATCAGTTTTGACCATAAAATCAGCCCCTAAAAGATAGTGTTTCCAAATAGTAAGGGCATGAATTACAGCCAACAACTCCTTCTCATAAACCTGTAAGTGAAGCTCTGCATGTTGCAAGCGTCTGCTCTCATAGGCAATGGCATGTCCTTCTTGGTTCAAAACAGTCCCTATGCAGCCCCCACATGCATCACATTCCACCACAAAAGGTTTGTGCAAATCCGGAATAATGAGTACCGGTCCCGAGATGATTGCACTCTTCAACTTTTGAAAGGCATCTCTCTCTTCTTGTGTCCATTTAAAGATTGCTTTCTTCTTCGTTAACTCATGTAACGGAGCGGCAATGAAAGCAAAATGCTTGACGAACCTCTTGTAGTAAGCACATAAACCAAGGAAGCTCCTCACTTCATGGACTGATTTCAGCTCTAGCCATTCTTGCATGGCTTGTATCTTTTGCGGGATCCATGCGCACACCATCCTTTGATACAATGTGACCAAGATAGTGAATCTCTGGGAGGAAGAATTCACTCTTTTTTGCATTTATGTAGAGCTGATTTTCCTTAAGCTCTTTAAACACAATAGCCAAGTGCTCACGATGTTGGGCTTCATTCTTTGAGAATACAATAATGTCATCAAAGAATATACCCGTGAACTTTCTATGCTTTCTGAACACCCTGTCCATCATCCTGTTGAAGGTAGCGGGTGCATTTGTAAGGCCAAAAGGACCACCAAAAACTCATAAAGACCAAAGGCTGTCCTAAATGCAGTCTTGTGTACATCTTGAGGTGCCATTCTCACTTGATGATACCCACTCTTGAGGTCTATTCGGCTGAAACATGCCGAACCTTCAAGCTTGTCCAAGATGTCATCAATGCGCGGAATCGGAAACCGATTCTTGATGGTTATCTTATTGAGGGCATGGTAATCAACACACATCCTGTAAGTACCATCCTTCTTTTGAACAAGAAGTACCGGCGAGCAATATGGCGAGGAACTAGGCCGAATCAAACCCTTTTCCAAAAGTTCATTCACCTGTGCCATAATCTCTTCTTGTTGACTAGCACTCACCCTGTATGGTGGCCTATTAGGTGGAAAGCTACCGGGAATTAGATCTATGCAATGATGTTCCGGCCTCTCGGGTGGCAACCTTGCTGGCAAAGCATTCGCAAAACAATTTTTGAACTCATTCAAAAAATTAAGCTTGTCTTGATCTAATGTACTAACATCAACACTAGAATGTTCAATGGTATCACGTACAAAAACCAAGTAAGAACAAGCCGATTTCTTTTTTGCCTTATTAATTTGTACATGGCTTAGAAGAGGTATGGTACTTCCAATAGTACCAGCATCTATAGAGTGCTCACGGCCTCTATGTACAAAGCTGATTTTCTTCTCTTTGTAAGCCTTAATAGGCTCTAAACGGTGATGCCAGGGCATCCCCAACAAAACATCACAACCTGTAAGAGGAGCCACTTAAAAGCTCTCATGGTCGAGGTAGTCCTGTATATGTACACAGAGCTTACCAATGACCGGAGTTACATCAACCTGTTTGCCCTCAAAGGCGGCATCTGCATTCATTTGCATTCCCATGTCTTCCACATTGAGACCTATGGCAGCAGCCATCTGTACGGATATAAAGTTATCTGTGGAAGCATCATCAAAAAGAAACATAGCGGGCTAATCCTTCAATTTGCCCCAAGCCTTGCATATGACTCTACTCTTGGGCTCATGCCCTGTATTACCCTGCACATCGGGTACAACATTCACAAGCGGCTTTTCCACATTAGGCTCAGCATTCTTAGGATTCTGTGGGCATTTAGGATATATATATGATCTTTACTGCCACACTTCAAGCATTTTCCAGCCTTCCTGTACTCTTCCAATTGTTTTGAGAGCCCAAAATTGTGGCGTTTACCCCCCGGCTTCTTTTCGTAGTCATCCTTTGCATCTCGGCCATCTTTGGGAGCATTCTTAGGTGGCTGTCCACCCTTTTTCTGGTCATAACCAGCCCTGAATTAGCTCTTGTTTTGACCTGCAAATGGCTTATTTGTGGGTGCTTTCATGTGCAAGTTCTCCACAACCATGGCTGAGTGTATAAGCTCTTGTATGGTCTTATTTGGGTACACTCCCAAGCTTTGTTGGATGATGTGATGGAGCCCCGATTCAAACTTTCTCTTCTTCTCGTCCTCTCCAATCTCCATGAAGGGAGTAACCTTGAGAAGGACTTTCCAAAACTTTGCTATGTATGAAGCAACGGACTCTCCCTCATCTTGGGACAGCCAATCCCACTCCTTGCGTACATCCTTTGCAAAGTTTGGTGGTAAGAATTGATCATAAAACTGAATTTTGAAAGAAGACCAAGTTGGGGCAGCACTTCCATCAAGTATTTTTGCAAGCCACCAATCACTTGCCGTATCCTTGAGATGCATTCCCACATGCCTAAGCATAGACTTTTCCGAAAAGTCTTCATTGCAAAAAGCTATCTCAAACTGTCTAATGAAAGCAAGTGCTTTGGTAGAGTCCATCCGTCCTTGAAAGTTTTCAAACTTTACATCCTTGTCACCGGACTTGAACTCTGGAGGCTTCTTCCTTCTATGTGCATCCCTATGTACATCCTGTTCATCTCCATGGTGATGATGCCGCGATGAAGATTCACGATCCCTCTTCGTTCTCTCTTGAGCCACACTCTCCGAATGAGTGGAAAGCTCAACACGAGAACGGATGTCTTCTTGGAGCAAAGCGGGAATGAGTAGAGGATCCCTCATCCTTACTCTTCTCTTGACCTGCATCAAGCCTAACTCCAGGGACTCTTGTCCTTTCAGCATTTGGCACTTGCTGTGCTCTTCCTGCTTGTTGTGCATCATGTGCACCATCACGGGCAGCCATGAGGGGTGGCTTCTTGAAAGCCAATCTACCATCTGCTTCGGTGTATACATCACCCTTAACCATTAGGTATGCAAGTGCAAGCTCTCGGGGTTTCTCAACATCCATTTCCTTTGCAATTGCTTCAAAAGTGACTTCATGGACCGAAGCCTTTGCCTTCGCAGCCAACACCCTTTGTACATCCGGGTCATTTTTCAATGACCTGAGCTCTTCGGTTTCAGCCCTATAGCGTCGCACTTGACGCCTCAAAGATTCCAAATCAGAATGCATAGTGTCATGAGTACCTGCATCTCCATAGACATCATTGCCTGCAGCATCTCTTGCATCCCTTGTACCATGAAATTCACGGTCCTGTGTGTTCTCCACACTGTCAGAAATGTGGCTGTCCATGACACTCAAATCAGGTCACCAGTTATGATTCCAAGCCTCAGACCATTTTCCAATGAGGGGAAAAACTGAGCTCTGATACCAATGTAACGGGAGGCAGACGCGTGTATTGGAATCGTATAAATGTGAACAAGATTCTAAGCACTTAACACTTGAGCATTACAACCACAAAGCTGAAAATGACAGTACACCACATAAAGGGGCCGATGATAGGCTGAACCCCCCCCCCCCCCTTTAGGTTATATTACCAAAAGAGTCTACAAAGTACAAGATTACTGTCCGGCCTGTTTTGTGCAATAACCAGTCCAAAACAGCAACTTTTTGTCGCGAGAAATCCACCTGTAAAGGGTCCTACAGCCCTGTGGAGGTCCCTAGAGCTGTCCTGTACTGTCCAAGTTGACTTTGGACACCTGTAACCAGCCTAAAACTCGCAATAACCAGAAATTGCAGGTCTGAAATTTACCAACCAGCCCTTTAGAAGAGTGTGGGGATCGTTGTCCAAGCTTGTGTGAGTCCGGGAAGCAAGCAACCAGCCCTGTAGCAACTCCCAAAGCTCCAACCAGCTCTCCAATATGTTGAATAATGAGTAAAACAGCCCAAAAGGGCCTCTTGAGAGAGGCGCCTTTTTCAAGTGCCACCTCACGGGCCTGGTGGGTACACATGCTGGCTAACATGTGTCCCCATAAGGTGTCCAGGTAGGTGTCCAGCCCATAGTGCTCCATTTGTCCTGTTTCTATAAGTTTAGGTCCAACCAAATGGGAAATGGCCATAAGCTGTCCGGACTTCATTAATTTTGGTCCAACCAAATGCGAACGCATTATAAGTTGTCCGGCCACTTATTAATGAGTGTGGACCTGCAAACCAATAAACCTTAGTAGTAAATGAAGTAAGCTGTAAATTGAGTGTGGATGCACTTACCACCTGCAAAACCCATAAGCCCACAGTTCTAGGCCCAAACAGGAGTGCACACACGTGTCCACAAGGTGCCCGGGCGTCCCCGGTCCCTCGGACTTCACAAGCCAAAATAACAAGCATTGTCCAGGTAGCAAGACAATGTCACACAAAGTAAAATAAAGTTATGGCCTGCATCATTTATGCATTGTGCACATGTAAACTTGGAGAACCACCTATTATCATTCTTGTACTTGAAAATATTCCGCCTGCCATCATAACACACCATGTGTGCATGGCCGGAATCCACACGGGCACCGCCCGAAAGTCCACAAATGTCCTGCCATGTCCTTGGACTCATATGCATCCACTCATATGATCCATACACATGCCCAGGTATAATACGTACATGCATCCGCATGTTTCTAGGCCTGACACACATCCGCATGTCCCTAGAATATAGGGGTTTGTGACAGAATGTCACGTGCATCCTGCACTTGGATGCCACGTGGACATAGCTGTACAACAGGTGCAGGACTTGGAGTGGAAAATGGTCCCTTGTGAGCCCCAATCCAGGACGAGTCAGCTAGGGTTCCACTCTAAGCGTCCAAGGTCAAGTGTACAAGTCCCGTACATGGTCTTGGTCAAGTGTGCAAGTCCCGCACAAGCAGTGCCAGTCCGTACTATGAGTCACCCTCAGGAATGATTATAGGTGTTCTGGGTGTTCGGCTTGTAGCCAGATACGAGGCATCTAGGTCTTAGAGCATGTAGTTGCATGTAGGAGAAGGGGCAGCCCTTTGGGCTACCCCAAAAGGGGTTGGTATCCTTTGATTAAGAGACAGGACAAGCGTTAGGCCACCGTAAGGGGCCAAGAGGCTTATGGCCAATGGCCAATAGCCCAAGAAGGGGCTAGGCCTTGGTCGGCCGGGCTTTGGGGGCCTGGGCAACCTGTTGGCCAGCCGGCCAGCCATGGAGGTCAGCCCTAAACGCTGCACGGCCAGGTGGCCAGGGCATAGTGGCTGCCCAGCAGCCAGCCCAGCCATGCGCAGGTTGGACAGCCCATCGAGAGGCGGCCAGTCAGCCAACAGAAAAGCGGCCAGTTTATAGGTGTGAAAAGCACATCTTAAAAAGGTAACATTCTGGTCGTGGGAATTTATTAACAGGCTGACTCTTGTAAGAACCCACTGACCAGCATCTAGAGGTGCTATAAAAGCATTGCATAGGAATTCATTTCATCATCTTACAATTCACAAGGGGCTGTAGAATTCCAAGGGCCAGGACATCCAAGGGGAACTCTAAAGCCAAGGTGAAGGTGAAAGGTCAAGAGTCAGAAGATTTACAGATTTGCATCATTCTAATAAAGCAAATACACCATCCGTGGTGGAGGCCCTACAATCAACAGAGGGTATTTGGGACCCAATACTGTGTCCAATTCAGTGAGATAGCTATGTTTATGTTTTCTTTCTGTTTTATCTTCCATTCCATGATGAGATATGCCATGGACATAATTGTATCACTTGGTCTCATAGGCCCATTGGGTCTTTAGCTCATATGGGGAATTATGGCTTTATACAGATCAGTTGCAGGACAGGTACGCACCCCAGAGGGGGTCTCTACTTTGGTTCACTCCACTATAGGAGTGAAGCAAGGTTGCCCGTTATCTCCTTCACTGTTTGGTATGTATGTGGATGAGGCTTCTGACTACATTGAGAGATTGGGGGACAGAGGAGCCCAGCTAGCAGGTACATGGATCCCACTATTGTTATATGCTGATGATATTGTGTTGATCTCTGACTCTCCTGAGGGTATGCAGCGTCATCTGGATGCTTTACATGAGTTTGCACATGATAGTGGATTGTCTGTCAACCTTGGCAAAACCAAGGTTATGGTGTTTAACACCACGCCACAGTGGGTTCGGCGATCAGCTTCCACATTTACATATGGGCAGGAGATTGTGGAGTATACAGATGCATATACATATCTTGGGGTAGTATTCAGTGGGCCAGTGTTTTCGATGAGGAGAGCAGCAGAGACTAGATTGACTAGAGCACATGCAGCCCTGGGTGGTTTGGAGAGGATGTGTTCGCAGGTTCAGTTTCAGGAACCTCGAACAAAACTCTGGCTTTTTGACACTCTAGTGACATCAGCTATGCTTTATGGAGTGCAGATATGGGGACCTTCAGTGGGCCATCACAGCGCAGGCGGGTGGAGAGGTATGGAGAGGCCTTTGGTATCTATGATTGCTAGGCTTATTAGAGCCAAGGCTGTGGTACCTCATGAGATTATTCGAGCAGAGCTGGCGGCTGCCCCTCTGGTGATTGAGGCTCTTACGAGATCAGTCTCCTACATACATGGCTTGTGGGATCTCCCCCGAGACAGATATGCACGCCTCGCCCTGGAGTCCTCCCGACAGTTAGCTTTACAGGGAGACACGGCTTGTTGGTATGGACAGATGACATCTTGGTTCCAGGCACATGGTTTTAGCATGGACAGATTGCCTCCCTTCCAGTATTCTCTGGAGGCACCCTCTCTCACTCTTACACGGACAGAGATTACCAGACTCATCCGTCAGGATTTAGTTCAGCTGGACATTAGGAGGACATGGATACAGCCGACTGAGGAGCTGGGCACGAAGATGGCTTTCTACAGAGAACATTTTCTTCAGCTCACAGCAGATGGTTTTGTGATCAGACCCAGTTACATGGATGTACACTTGTCTCATGCAGTACGATGTGCTATTGGTCAGATTCGCACATCCTCACACCAGCTTGAGATTGAGATTGGCCGATATAGAGGTATACCAGCTGAGGCCAGGATATGCCGAGTATGCCATGGGGAGCCAGAGACAGAGCTGCATTATATATGCCATTGTACTGCATACTATGAGATACGTGGTCGTTTCCACTGTTTATTCAGAGAGGGTTTTGGACCACTTTCCAGAGTCATGGGGTACCAGGACCAGAGGTGTTTGGGATTGTTCTTGCTTGAGCTGCGGAGACATAGAGATAGCCTGCTTAGGCGCACAGAGAGCCAGACTCAGAGGCACATTACAGACTTCTTTAGTCCGGCCATCACTGCGCCAGATGGACCACAGCAGCAGCAGGACATGGATACCGCCCACACCAGAGGTACACTGATTGATCGTGCGATTGAGCTTGGGTGGTCCAGACGCCCACGACCACGGAGGAGGGCATCCCAGCATAGACGGATGTTGCAGCGGCAGATTCGGATTATTCTTGCGAGGCATGCGAGACACCCAGTCAGGGTGCTGACCACACAGGATATTGAGGAGATCCGCCAGTGTCCGATGCGGCACATATTATGAGATGGAGGTACCTCCATAGTGTACCTTCCAGTTCCAGTTTCATTTTTTAGGTGCCAGTAGTATCATCTTTATTTTTTCATTTTCTGGGTTTTTTTATCCAGACATTGTATCAGATCCACCATGATGTAACTTTTGGTCTCATAGGTCATTATGGCCTTTTGAAGACGTTAATATAACATTTCATTTCATTTCATTTCTCTCTCTCTCTCTCTCCACCGATCCATGATGATTCACAGTTGTATCCAGACACATGCACACTTTTTCTTTTGTTTCTTTTCTTCCGATGACCGGAAGAACACAGTTGTATTATTTTTTGTCTCATAGGCCGACTTTGGCCTCTCGTAGACGTTAATATATCTTTCTTTCTTTCTTTCTTTCTCTCGTATGGTATGTGTGAGAAAGAAGAGATGAGAGAAGAGACAATGTACTCAAGAACTCATCAATGAACCACTAGCCAACTTCATTAGAAATGAACTACAATGCCTCATATATATAGGCACAAGATGAACGGATCTCTAGAAAAGTTCCTCCACCCTTTTCTCCACCCAAAAATGTGTAAATAGGAAAAAATGGAAATGAATGCTATAAATCCTAAAAATGCCTAGAGACTAAAGAGTGTGCCACTAGCGTGACACCATCTAGAGATGACACCTATCCAACACCTCCTCTTCATGTCCAGATGGGAGGACCAACGCCAACGCGCTAAAGAAGATAATCCAAGGTAGGTTGAGGAAGAGGCTTAGTAAACAAATCAGCAACATTATCTTTGGTAGGACAATACTCAAGCTGAATGCGACCTTCAGAAATCCAATCACGAACAAAATGAAAATGAACATCAATGTGTTTGAATCGTCCTCGAATAACTGGATTTTTGGCTAAAGCAATAGCACTCTGTGAATCTGAGTAGATGAGTGTCGGAGTAGATGAACATCCAAGGTGATTCAGAATTTGCTGAAGCCAAAGTGCTTCAGAAGTGGCATCAAGATATGACTTGTACTCTGCTTCTGTCGATGAAGAAGAAGTAATTCGCTGCTTTTGACATTTCCAAGAAACAAGTCCTTTACCAAGCATAAAACAATAGCCTGACATGGAACGCCTAGTATCAATACACCCTGCCCAATCAGAATCTGAGTAACCAATAAGTGTATCTCCACCTGCATAAGAAATGCTATACTCAAGAGTTCCATGAAGATATCGAAGAACCCTCAAAGCTGCCTGCCAATGAGATGGACGAGGCTGTGAAGAGAATTGGCTGAGAATACTCATAGCATAGGAGAGATCTGACCGAGTGTTAATCAAATAAAGTAGAGAACCAATAAGTTGGCGATACTCTGTAGAATCAACCTCAGGGGAATCATCATCTTTGGATAATTTTGAATTAGGATCCATGGGACAAGTGAGTGATGCACAATCATGCATGCCATATTTCTCAAGCAACCTTAAAGTATACTTCTTTTTACAAAGAAAGATGCCAGAAGCAAATTGCCTCACTTCTAAACCAAGAAAATAGTGGAGTAGTCCAAGATCAGTCATGGTAAATGATGTTGTGAGTTGAGTTTGAACCCATCTGAGTAGGTCCAAATTAGAGCCAGTGAGTGTCAAATCATCCACATAAAGCACAAGAATGCATATATCATAATCCACAATAAGCACATAAAGATTAGGATCTGCATGAGTCCTCTCAAAATGTAGAGAAAGGAGAAAACTGTCAATCTTCTGATACCAAGCTCGAGGAGCTTGCTTAAGACCATAAAGAGCTTTCTGTAATAAATACACATCATGTTCATGACCCTGTGCAATAAAACCTTCAGGTTGTGCCACATAAACTTCCAGCTCTAAATCTCCATTCAAGAAGGCAGATTTAACATCCATTTGATATATAGGCCAGGCATAGTGTGAAGCAAGAGCAAAAACAACACGAATAGTAGAATATCTGGCAGTAGGAGCAAAAGTTTCATCAAAGTCTTCACCTTCTTTTTTAGCATAACCTTTAGCAACAAGTCGTGCCTTGTACTTATCAAGAGTACCATCAGAATGAAACTTGACTTTGAAAATCCACTTAACACCAATGACCTTTTTATGTGAAGATCGTGAAACTAACTGCCATGTGTTATTAGATTCAATAGAAGAAATCGCTGTTTGCATTGCTTCACACCAATGTGGTAAGGAAAGAGCTTCCTTAACCGTTTCAGGCTCAAACACATCACCAATATGAGACATCAAGGCAATATTTACTGAAGGGCGTGTACGTAAGACACGTGTAGTAGATTGTTGAGCATCTGAAAGTGATATACCTGAATCCTGAAGTAGAGAGCGAACCCATTTTGGAGGACCAAAAGTCCGTGTAGAATCCAATGAAGTAGTAGGTGTCGCAATCGAAATGGATGGAGGGGATGAAGTAGGAACTGATGGTGTAGATGAGGATGAGACTGTAGGGAATGAGAGAGGCTCAAGCTCAAGAGATGGAAATGGATCTGAGAGAGATGTAGGTGGTGGTAACTCATCAAGACCAAAAACATGCTCATTAAAGATGGCATCACGTGAAAGAACAATATCCTCACGAGAAGGATCCCAAAAACGGAACCCTTTGGAGCGAGAAGCATATCCTATGAATATCATAGGTTTGGACTTAGCATCAAGAGTCCTCCTCTTAGAAGAAGGCACATGCACATGAGCAACACAACCAAAGACATGAAAACGAGAAACAGTAGGCTTGTGGCCTGTGAAAGCCTCCTCTGGAGTCGTGTCGTCCACTGCTTTCATAAGAGAGCGATTGAGAAGATAAACTGAAGTAGCTATAGCCTCACCCCAAAAGGAGGAAGGTAGCTTCGCATGATGTAAGAGGAAGCAGGCCATTTCTTTCACCGTTCTATTCTTTCTTTCAACCACACCATTCTGCTGAGGAGTGTAGGATATGGTGGTTTGTCGTTGTATGCCTTTTGAAGCTAGAAAATCCTCAAATGCTGTAAACTCACCTCCATTGTCAGTCCTGAGAAAAGATAACTTTTGACTTGCTTGATTCTCCATTTGGGCAAGCCAAACCTTGAAATGAGAAAGAGCATCAAACTTCTTAGGTAAGAAATAAACCCATGATTTGCGAGAGAAGTCATCCACAAGAAGCATATAATACTTGGATCCACCAAGCGATTGTACTTCCATAGGTCCTGCAAGATCAGCATGAATAAGCTCAAGTATGTGTGTGGCCCTATGAGTAGCCTCCTCTGGAAAAGAGGCCCGATGTTGCTTTCCTTGAGCACAAGAAGAACAAATGTGATGGCGAGGTTTCTGAAGCTTTGGTAGACCTATAACCATGTCATGTGAGACAAGATGTTGCAAAGTAGCAAGAGGCACCCCGCCCCCTCCCTCGGCAGCCATCCATCACCAGTTTCTTCTAGACCCAGGAAGTGGAGGAAACTGACATAGTGGATCTTGTGGACCCTCCACGAGCTGCTCTGAACCTACCTCGCCCGAGAGGAGTTACCTCGGACCGAGCCTCTGCACTCCAGAATGCCCGACGCCCTCGACCCCCCCGTCGGCCACGATCACCTCCTCAGCTCCAGAACCAGGTCATGCTCCACCGCCATCGAGCTACCTTTCCACGTGACATAGTTGAGGGAGACCTCTCGACCATACTCGTCAACCCCATGCTTGACATTTTGGAGAGTGGTATACCATCTACTCGGAGCTGATGTTGCTCCCATGTTTTTATGTTCTTAGTTTTCCATGACGAGTTTCCATGGACAGTTTTGTATCACCCCAATGAGATAGCTATATTTATGTTTTCATTATGTTTTATTTTCCATTCCATGATGAGATATGCATGGACATTATTGTACCACTTTGGTCTCATAGGTCCATTGGGTCTTTAGTAGACGCTTAATATATCTTTCTTTCTTTCTTAAATACACTTAGAGAGCAAATGAAGACCCTCCAGGAACAAGAGGAGAAGAAGGCAAACGAGGCAACCACATGGGCCGAGGTGATTAAGAAGACACAGAAACAAGTGGAAGAAGCGGGCAGCTGGATTGAGGTTGCCAAGAAGCAACGGAACCCATCATCATCCCCAAACATCATCAATGACACACTCGAAGAGGAGAAAAGAAGGAAGATTAGGGCATTGAATGTGAGAGTGGTGGGATGGAAGGAAGGAGCCTCGCTGAAAGAGGACGCCATAGCACTATGCAGAAAGCTGGAAATCGCTGATGCCCCCTTTGTCGAGGCATGGAGGGTGGGCAAAGACACCAAGGAACGCGCACTCATCCTCAAGTTTGCAGGGTTGGAGGCGAGGCAAGCATTCCTTACCGAAAGGCGGGCACTAAAAGGAGAAAAGACTTACCTCGAAGACGATCTCACACTAGCACAGGTGGCACACAGGAGGGAGTGCATGCCACGCACCTTGGATGCACGGAAGGTAGGGAAATGGGCAATGTGTAGCGATGGGAGGGTGATCATCACCAAGCGACATGCCCAATGACGGTGCGAGACCTATGAGACCAAGCTAGAGATTGCGGTTTGGAACTGCAATGGCGCCTTGAGGACAAATGCAGGTTTGTTCGAGGAGACATTTAGAGGGAGAGACTTGGTCTTATACACAAAGACACATCGGTGCCAGGGAAGTCACCTTCGAGAGGTGAGAGGATATAGATGGAAGTCTTTTCACCGCCCACACCCACACACAGTAGGGGGTACCCGAGGGTCGAGAGGGGTGGCCTTACTATACAGGGAGGAGCTTCAACATGTGATACAGGTGGTCGGACGAGATGAGGCCGCACGGTTTTTGTGGGTGAGCATCCAGACACAGAGGGCCCGAGACATCTACCTTGCAGTGTGCTACTTTGCACCCTCCAATTCTAAATATGCCACCCATGGATAGTCCTCGTACTTGCCCCTTTATGATGACATTAAGAAGTTTTCCAGTCTAGGGGATATCCTCCTAGCTAGAGACTTCAATGCCCACACCGCAGGTGCACAAGTACCCTTCTTTGAGACAGATGATCCCATGTACCAGGAGATTGACACGGTGGGTACGGATCTGGAGCGGACATCATAGAATACAGCAGCCCGCACAGACTATGGAGAGTATCTCTTAGCCCTCGGTGGGGCTCATAGGCTAGCCATTTATAATGGCCTGGCTAGATGGCCTAAATCCAACTCCTTCACCTCCTACCCCTTCGGACATGGAGCCAGTATAGTGGACTACCTAATGGTTTCCCTCTCTCTGATCCCATTCATTCCAGAGTTGACCATCTCACCTCGCCCCATCGCTGTTGCAGCCGACCATGCATACCTAGCCTTCTCCCTCACATGCTGATACACCATCCAACCACCTGCTTTGCCCCATCACCGTCCGAGATACCACTCCACTAGAGAGACCTCTTCCATCTATTATGATCATGTCTACCGCATCCTCTCCGACCTCGACCCCCACATCCCACTTGATGAGCTTACCACACGCCTCTCAGCCACCCTCCATACGTCCACTGCGGCCGCCTTCCCGCACTCCAGAGCCACCCCTACATCACTAGGAGGGACTGTCCCACAGAATAGCTAGTACGACGAGGAATGTCATGATACCCGAATCCATCTACATCGGGAGATGGCGCTAGGATCCACCACTTACCAGCAAGCGCGAGTGATCTTTCAACATCTCACACGGAGAAAGAAGACAACCTACCTAGCCATGCTTGAGCAGGAGCTATACCAGCTATTTCTTGGAAGGGACTGTAAGGAAGCCTGGAGGATCTTCCAGGATCATCGCCTTCCGACTCCGATTACTTCATCCAGCACCTGGCACACCTATGCCACCTCTCTCTACGAAGCCCCCGAGCAGCCACCTCTCCCCCATCCACCCGAACCTCGTCCCCCACCTTCTTCCTTCTTTCACCTCAACATGGTGAGAGATACTATTGACAGGATGCAGACTGGGAGAGCACACGATCGTGATGGATTTCTCACCGGGCATTTCTCCCATGCTAGGGACACGCTAGCCCCTTTATTGGTTCACATGTTTAACAGGGCTTTATGTGAGGGCTTCCCCGTTAGCTGGTCATCGAATACTATTGTACCTATCTTGAAAGCAGGTGACCCCATGGACCCCAACAACTACAGGACTATCATGAGGCCGAAGCTAGTTTGATGAGGGGATATGCAGCCCTTGGCTCGCTAGAGAGGCAATGCTCACATATATGGTTTCAGGAGCCAAGGACGAAGCTTTGGCTATTTGATACTCTAGTTACACCTGCACTGTATGGTGCCCCCATCTGGGGTTCTAGCTTATACCACAGGAAGAGACAAAGGAGAGAGCCGGCCGAGACATACATAGGAGGTATATGATGGGTGGAAGCCGATGGACAGGCCCCTAGTGGCAATGATCTGACGCATGATTAGGAGTAAGCCATCAGTGTGCCACATGAGATTGTGCGGGCAGAGATGAGGGCTGCACTGATAGTGACAGAGGCTCTATTCCAGATTGTGACATACTGGCATAGGCTACGGGAGCTTCCACTTGATAGATACCCCCGGCTAGCCCTGGAGTCCTCGAGACAGTTGTGACACTTGAGGGGGATACAGAGTGCTGGTATGCACAAGTAGGCACTTGGTTTGGCATGCATGGTATGCAGATGGAGGCACTCCCCCCGTTCCAGTACAGCATAGAGGCCCCATCATTTGCTCTCAGCCGCACAGATCAGAGCAGGGTTATCAGGAAGGACATTGTCAGAGTGGATACTCAGAGGACATGGAGTTCACCTAGTCATCCACTGGGGACGAAGATGGCCTTCTACAAAGATCACCTCCTATGCCTGACAGAGGATGGGTTCATCATCCGTCCAGCTACATGGACACACACCTATCCTTTGGGGTGAGATGCGCGATCGGCCAGATCCACACCTCGTCCCACCAGCTGAGAGTGGAGATTGCCAGATATGGGCCTAGGGCGGCCGCACTAGAGGACAAGATATGCCAGCTCTGTCACACAGAGCCCGAGACAGAGGATCATTACATATGTTGATGCCCTGTATACTATAAGATTCGGGGGAGGTTCCACTGCCTCTTCCGAGCTGGGTTCAGACCACTTTTCAAGATCACGGACTTCTCGGATCAAAGATGCTTGGGACTTTTTCTTCTAGAACTCCGTAGACACAGGGAGTCCTTAGTGAGATCCATATCAGCTGTACTTGCTCGAGGACCAGCACAGAGAGCTCGCACCGACTTCTTCCATACCAACACTCCGAGGGCCGATCCACCCATCCTACTCAGACCACACGCTAGTGCAGGAGCTCGACCAAGAGGTGTGACACTCAACAGAGCCACTGAGTTATGCAAAGCTCGATGCCTTAAACCCCATGGCTCTCGCCCACGGCCACGCCACCACAGGAGGATCCAGGCCATCATCACCCATCATTGCAAGACTTTCTCGTGCCAGCTCAGTTTTACCACCTTGAGCACCATGTCATAGCGGCCCATGAGGGATGTATTAGGGTGATATGAGAGCTCTCTGCTCATGTACCTAGATCAAATTTTATAGTTCTAGATTTTTGTTATCTTTCTTTATTACTATTTTGTACCCAAGATGATGTACCTCATGGATATGATGTAACCTTTTGGTCTCATAGGTCATTTTGGCCTTTTGAAGACGTTAATACAACTTCTTCTTTCTTCTTTCTCTCTCTCCAGATAGTCACATACCTCGATTGCATCAGTCACATGGATCCCCACAAGTACCCGAGGCTTGCCCTGGAGTCCTCAAGACAGCTAGCACTTGAGGGCCACTCTGGAGTATGGTATGCACTAGTTTCCACTTGGTTCTCAGTATATGGGCTCCGCATGGACAGCCTACCCCCCCTTCAGCACAATTTGGACTCCCCTTTTCTCCGGCTCTCTCACGAGGATACCAAGCGGGTTATCCGGTGAGATATTCTCAACCTCTACACCCATTGCACATGGATCACACCTTCGGAGCTCCCCACGAAGATGCACTTCTACAGAGATCACTTCCTTACACTCACTGAGGATGGATTCATCCAGCAGCCGGGCTACTTGAGTTTTCACATGTCCCATGCCATGCGGATTGCGATTGGCTAGATACGGGTTTCATCCCACCGCCTCAGAGTGGAGACAGGTAGAGCTGAGCGCATCTTCCGAGCCGAGAAGCTCATACGGAGACCCAAAGTGGAGAGGATCTGCTGATTATGAGGTTGAGACGGAGGAGCATTACATATGCCGCTGCCCAGTACGCGAGAGGTTTCATCATCTATTTCATGAGGGATTTGGTCCACTCTCCAGGATCATTGACTTCCAAGACCAGCGTTGCCTAGGCCTCTTCCTGCTTGAGGTCCGTAGACACAGACACGGACACCTTCTTGAGACTCGAGAGAGCTTCGGCCCCAGCCACCCCGCCCCCTCCCTTGCCAGCCAACCATCACCAGTTTCTTCTAGACCCAGGAGGTGGAGGACACCAATATAGTGGATCTTGTGGACCCTCCACCAGCTGCTTCGGACCTACCTCGCCCGAGAGGAGTTACCTCGGACCGAGCCTCCGCACTCTCCCCCCCCCCCCCCGCGCCCTGGCCACAATCACCTCATCAGCTCCAGATCCAAGACATGCTCCACCGCCATCGAGCTACCTTTCCACGTGACATAGCTGAGGGAGACCTCTCCGCCATACTCATTAGCCCCATGCTTGATATTTTGGAGAGTGGTATACCATCTACTCGGAGCTGATGCTGCACTCATGTTTCTATGTTCTTAGTATTTCCATGATGAGTTTCCATGGACAGTTTTGTATCACCCAAGTGAGATAGCTATGTTTATGTTTTCTTTCTGTTTTATTTTCCATTCCATGATGAGATATGCCATGGACATTATTGTATCACTTTGGTCTCATAGGCCTATTGGGTCTTTAGTAGACGCTTAATATATCTTTCTTTCTTTCTTTTTTTCTCTCACTATTTCTGCACATATCTCTCTATCTTGTGCGTTACCTTTGTCCCGAAAGATTGCTGAATTCTGTCCATTGAAGTACTGATTCTCTTCATCAAGCTTCCGCATGTTACAACTTTGTTTTTTGAACCGAGTAATATCAAACCCAAGTGGCTGCACCACATAAACCTCCTCCTTGAGATGGCCATTCAGAAATATTGACTTCACATCCATTTCCAATACCGGCCACTTGCCATGAGCGGCGAAGGCTAGTACTCTATGAATAGTGGTCAATAGTGCTATGGGAGCGAATGTCTTTTGAAAGTCGAACCCTTCAACTTGGGCAAAGCCCTTCGCCAAAATGAGCCTTGCCTTGTACTTATCCAATGTACCATCAGACTTATACTTGGCCTTCCAAACCCACTTGATGCCAATAACTTTCTGTTTCACAGGATGATCCACAAGATCCTAAGTGTGGTTTCTCAAGTAGACCATTTCGACCTCCTTGAACATGATGAGTTCACACAAAGTGATAATGAATCTCAATGTGTTTCGTATGAGCATGAAACACAAGAATTGAGCAATGGCCATGCAACACTGGTTGTCACATTGCAGCATTGTAGGTTTCTTTTGCACCACACCCATATCCTGTAGAATCCTACTTAGCCACAATGCCTCACATGATGCAAAGCATGCAACTTTGTACTCAGCCTCTGTCGATGAGAGAGAAAATGTGAGCTATTTCTTACTGATCCAAGAATGCATCCCGAACCAAGAGAAAAACAATACCGAGTTACTGAGCGCCTGGTGTCCAAGTCACCCACCCAATCTGAGTCAAAAAAGCCAGTGAGGGTCTTTCCCGTAGCATCTTGATGATGTACTCCCGAGTACATGTATCGCAACACCTGCATACCTGCTTTCCAATGATTCTCCCGAGGCTTGTTGGAGAACCTGCTCAAAACACCAATAGAAAAACTGAAGTATTACACAAGAAGATAAGACTACTAGCTAGTTTCCTATATAAGGTCTCATCCACAAGGTATGAGGTCTTTGACGGACAGCTTTAGATCAGCCTCCATTGGGGTATCAATTCCCTTGCATTTAGTCATGCCAAATGCCTTATCTCACCTGCATATTTTTGTTGAGAGATTAGAATGTTATCTGGCTTCTGCCAGATCTTAATCCCCAAACAATAATGCATGAGTCCAAGATCTGTCATGTCAAACTTTGCACTAAGCATTTGTTGTGTTTGTGAGATCTTTTTTGGTGATTCCTTGTCAAGATGAGGTCATTTACATAGAGAACAATGACCATATACTTCCCCTGCTCACAAAAGACATACAAATTTTCATGTTAAGGGTTGCGTAAGAGACCAATACTCACAAAATAAGCATCAATTCTTTGGTACCATATCATGGGGCTTGTTTCAGTCTGTAGAGTGCCTTCCGTAACCTGCAAACTTTGCTTTCGGAATCGGGAACTACGAACCTAGGTGGCTTTTCCACGTATACCTCCTCCTCGAGGTTCCTATTAAGGAAAGTTGATTTTACATCCATTTGAAGAACACGTCATCCCCCTTGTGCTGCCAATGCAAGAACGGTGCGGAGAACAATCTACAAGGTGCCAAGTGTGGCTTTTTAGGATGGAGTCATACTTTGCTTTCATGGCTACCACCCACTTCGGATCCCCTTTTGCTTCAACAAGGGTGGTAGATAGGCTCTTGAATCTTGAGTATCTCTGTCATGAGCAAAATTCACAAGATTCTCCCAAGCCCTGTTTTGCTCCTCTAACCTTTTGCGAACATTTTGAGGCACATCCTCGATGGTCAAAGGTTCTGCTTCATCCAAAAGTTGCCTGTACCACTTAGGGAATGGCTTATCTTTTTGTGGAACATCATGCTCTTGTTCTTCATCTTCAAAATCCATGTCCATAGGAAATGGGGCGGGTCGTCCTTCATAAGAATGCAAGGAAGCCCGTGCTGCATGTGGAGGTTGTGTTGCTTTGTTGATTTTCTTGTTGCATGATGAAGAAGAAGGAAGCTTCTCCTCTATCCGACGTGGTTGTTCTTAGAATACCACATGATGGCTCACTATTATCTTCTTTGCCTGAGGATCATAGAGCCGATATCCCTTTGACTCCATGCCGCAACCCAAGAAGATGCATTTCAAGCTATGGCATCCAATTTGGTTCTTTGAGCAACTGGAACATGTACATAACATTCACACCCAAAAACTTTCAAGTGTGCAGCTAAAGGTTTCTTACCCGAGTAGGCTTGTAACGCGGAGTCGTCCCTTTGATAGCCTTTGTTGCACTCCTGTTAAAAATGTACACATCCGTGTTATTTGGCTCAAGCCAAAAGGATTTAGGTAGATTCCTGCCATTAAGCATACTCCTTGCCATCTCAACAATAGCACGATCTTGCGCTCTGCATTACCATTTTGTTGCGGAGTGTGAGCGGTAGTGAGTTGTTGCTTTATTTCTTTGTCTTTGTAAAAACCGAAGAATTCATGAGACATGAATTCTCCTCCTCGGTCTGTTCTAAACTGCTTCATTTTTTGTTGTTGCCTCAGTTTCAACCAATGCAAGCCATTCCTTAAAACTTTCCAAAAGCCTAAGACATTAGCTATCTCATTGCACACTTCTTCAATGGCAACAAATAGCTCTATTTTTGTAGCATGACTAGATTCTTCCTTGGTCTTTAGAGTGCCATTCTTGGCATCTGTTTTCCCTGCATTCTTTGGCTATGTGCCCTTTCTTGTTACAATAAAAGCATTTAACTTTTTTTTTTGATTTGGAGAGTTAGAATCCTTACCCTTCTCTTGCGCTCTGCATTACCATTTTGTTGCGGAGTGGGAGCGGTAGTGAGCTGTTGCTTTATGCCTCTCTCTTTGTAAAAACCGAAGAATTCATGAGACATGAATTCTCCTCCTCGGTCTGTTCTAAACTGCTTCATTTTTTGTTGCTGTCTCAGTTTCAACCAATGCAAGCCATTCCTTAAAACTTTCCAAAAGCCTAAGACATTAGCTATCTCAGTGCACACTTCTTCAACGGCAACAAATAGCTCTATTTTTGCAACATGATTGGATTCTTCCTTGGTCTTTAGAGTGCCATTCTTGCCATCTATTTTTCCTGCATTCTTTGGCTATGTGCCCTTTCTTGTTACAGTAAAAGCATTTAACTTTTCTTTTTTTTTTGAAGAGTTAGAATCCTTATCCTTCTTCTTTGTGTTAGTGGAGAAAACCTGGTTCCCACCATTGCGACTCTGCATTGTTGCATGCGTGGAAGCCTTGTTGTACTGATCCACAACCGTAAGCTTAATTAAGAACAAGATGTTGATTTAACATGACTAAGACAAAGGAGAGAGAAGAAGAGAGAGATAGTTGGTGTTAGGGTTTTCTATATTTAATATCGTCAGGATGCACGTGACAAAAGTGTGCAGACTCTAGAAGGCATTGTATGGACTAAAACATGCACCTCGAGCATGGTACCAACAAACAGATGCTTTCTTTGTAAGTATTGGTCTTTCTAAAGCCTGTTAGCAAATTTATATATTAACTCTGAGCAGGGCAGGTACATGATCATTGTCCTATATGTGGACGATCTCATTATGAAGGGAAACCATGAAAGAAGATCCAACACACTTAGGAGATGTTGAGTTCAGAGTTTGAAAAGACAGACCTCGGGCTTATGCATTTCTATTTGGGGATTAAGAAGGTTTGGCAAGAGTCAGATGGAATCTTCATTTCTTAACAAAAGTATGCAAGAAAAATTACATTTGGCATGGCTGAGTGCAAGTTAGTAATTACACCCATGGAGATTGATGTGAAGCTATCTATGGAAGATGCTTCTCCAATTGTGGATATGAAGGAGTACAGAAAGTTCTTGGAGAGTTTGATCTTTTTGTGCAATACAAGGCCTGACACTCCTTAGCAGGTTCTCAAATTAGCCTCGAGAGAGCCACTGATGGACGGCAAAGATATGAATATTAAAGTACATCAAAGGTACCATTGGGTATGGCATCACATACACATCAAACAATACCTTGACTGGATTTTGTGACTCAAATTGAGCAAGAGATTATGATAGCAGAAAATCTATTTCTGGTTATTGTTTTCTTATTGGGCCTGGAATTATATCCTGGATCACCAAGACGCGTCCTACAATGGCACTTTGTGCTACAAAGGTTGAGTATAAGGAATGTGAAGCAGTCTGGTTGAGAAGGATTTTAGGAGACATGGATGTTGCTCAAAAGACAGCAACAATGTAGTGCGACAATCAGAGTTGCATGGTGATTGTCAAGAACTCGGTGTTTCATGCTCACATGAAGCACATTGAGACAGTATCATTATGTGCATGAAGTTTATCATGGATGGAGAGATGGAGCTTGTCTACTGCCTAACAAACAGAGAATTGTGCAGATAATTTCACAAAGGCACTTAGGAGAGATTTGTTGAAGGACCATCTTCTTCAACTCGGCATTGGACCGAAGAGATAGTTCACCACGAGTGGACAATGAGCCCCGTATTGGAAAAAGCATTTGGTCAATGCTCCACCCTCGTGTTGTTATTGCGGCCGCATGACAATTGTACTCTATTTTGTAAGGCCCCCAATATGAGGAGTACCCATTGCCGAGCACCCCCATAGTTCCCACTTTAGACATTGGGATGGCAGTAAAATGTGGCCAAATGGCTAGGAGGCGGCTCAAGCAGACTTGGCACTCTACCAAGTAGGATGTATGCTTGAACGGGCTATGTGATCACAGTGCATTAGTGAGTATTGGACTGTTCTCAGGTTGCGAGGCCAATTTAAGAATCCAAACGATCTTAAATGGTCATGGAGGCTACACCAAGTCCGTATAGGACTTAGTTGTACTCTAATATAGTCCTAGTGGGATGATACCGTTGGTTGGTCATTTTGGACCAAGTCGTCAGTTGGCCAACATGGCCAACCTACGTCCATGCCGACC
Source organism: Cibotium barometz (assembly GCF_041138505.1). Lineage (NCBI taxonomy): Eukaryota > Viridiplantae > Streptophyta > Polypodiopsida > Cyatheales > Cibotiaceae > Cibotium > Cibotium barometz. Next base: position 62,263,113 of record NC_141050.1, on the reverse strand, counting down.
CTTGGCACTATGTATAGACTAGTTTAGCTTTAACAATCTTTGTTCATCATCGAGTTCATTGTGTTCAAGCACTCTTGTAAGCAAGACATCCTCCATCTCCAGTCTTTATCCAGATTGCCATTAAAGCTCCTTACCCGAAGCACACGGGTGGATGGATAGCCATCAATTTGTAATCAAACAAGCAATAATATTGTTTGCTCTTAACTTCTTTCTGCAATTCACTACTTTGTATTGTGAAGATTCTGCTTCCGCTATTGTGTTTTCTTAAACTAAATCCATATATATACCTAGATGAATCTAGGAACATGCCCAAATTCACCTTATAAGAAAGTGCAATTTATAACCTCATGGTAGTCATCCACAAGACAATAAACTATCAACTCCATCATGCATAGTATGGACTAGATACTACAACATCCCCACTAATGTCATCAGTGCCCAATAGTGGGTGTAGAACTTGGTATCAATATATGCTCCCACACACACACACCCCATGCACACACACAGCATACATTCATACAAAGGTCTATGTACTAAGTTTCTGTCAGAGCTCCAAAGATACAGGGTAGACTTAGCCATAATGAAGCCTAGCACCAAGGATCATAACAAATAGAAAGAATTATTACAACAAAAAGGTAGTCGATAGGGCATATGCACCACTAAAGATAGAAAGAATTAACACAATATCACATGGCTGCAACTTGGATGAAAACTTCACAATGTGAAATTTGAATGTCCGCTAATACAACATAAAGATATACCTAGATGAATCCAGGAACATGCCCAAATTCACCTTATAAGAAAGTGCAATTTATAACCTCATGGTAGTCATCCACAAGACAATAAACCATCAACTCCATCATGCACAGTACGGATTAGATACTACAACATCCCCACTAACGTCATCAGTGCCCAATAGTGGGTGTAGAACTTGGTATCAATATATGCTCCCACACCCCCCCCCCACGCGCACACAGAGCATACATTCATACAAAGGTCTATGTGCTGAGTTTCTATCAGAGCTCTGGAGATACAGGAGAGACTCAACCATAATGAAGCCGAGCACCAAGGATCGTAACAAATAGACAGAATTATTACAACAAAAAGGTAGTTGATAGGGCATATGCACCACTAAAGATAGAAAGAATTAACACAATACCACCCCCAAGCCCTTTGGGCTAAGGCTTCCGTGAACCATGTCCCACGCCTATGCACAGGCCTCCCGCCATCCAATCACACCTTCGACAGTGCCGATAAGTATGCAGCCAGACCGATAAGTATGCAGTCGGGACCGTCCCGAACCCCACCCCGATACGCAGTTGGGTAGGATACAAAACAATACAAACATCCACACAATAGGCTCACCCCATTTATATAGCCTCAATCAACCTATAAATAGCAATTGACTCGTAAATAGCTGTAACTTATGGAATAACTCTTATAAACCTTAACCAAAGTAATCACAACCTCTTGCACTAATCATCAGGGTCTCCTAACCCCTTCCATAGGTTGACCCTTTTGTTAATGAGATAGTGAAATCAAACTCAAGAAGAAGCAACAACCACCTTGTGGTTAGCATCAAGTACGTAACATACTTATCCACCTAAGACATTTTCACTGTCGAACATGAATCCAACCACATCACACAACTGACTCCAATATCAAGTTCACATATGTCTGATCTTTCCACATAGTTACCTACATAGAAACCAGCTTACTCACAAGCCACCATTTCTACAGGACTATCTCCGTGGAACAAAAGACAAAATTAAACCAAATCAAGGTTATGAGAAATCCACACAACCTTTGAATCTCCAACTCCCATGGAATCAGATAACCTGAAGGTCCTATATACTAAACATCTTCACGGCACTCAATTCATTGTGTGTGTGCCCGTGTAAATATCTATGGTACTCCTCTCATGCACCTGCTTTTGCTTTTTCTGAACCATATCTGCTCCAAAACTCATGACTTTAGCATTTTCAAGCATGCCATAGAAAGAGCAAAGCGATTCATTAAAACATTTAAGGCAACAAAAATCCATAAGGACTCAGGATACATACACGGAGTCTTGGACTTCTCAAATTTTTAGCAGAGGTTTCTCCTGTTATTTGCTCTTGTCTAGCTTTGCCTTTGTGATCCCCGGATGATGTAGAGTATCTGGCAATGATGCCCCTATGTATTCTCGAATTCGCCATAAACTGAAAAGCTCCAAGAGATACAAGATGATGTGATCTTGACATTTTCACATCGTTACATCATCTTTTCCACATAGAATGCCCCCTATATAATTAAACAGCACTGGCTATGATGTGATAAAATTCGAAGTTCCACCCCTTCGTTTCCATCTGTAGCTAAGGGCTTTCTATGTGGACTCAGGCATCTGCAGGACAGGGACACATACCTGAGGTGTGATGGATGATGCTGGATCACTTGCAAGGGATCCCTTCTTGGTACTAGTGTGAGTCCAGAGATGCCAGGGATGGCTAAATGTGGACTTGCCGGAAGAGGGAGAGCTCTGGAACGTTGAAGAAAAACGTCTGCAGAAAGCCAGTCTCGGGGCCTTGTGCTGCGCCATCGCTCTCTCTCTCTCTCTCTCTCGGGGCCAGGTCGGTCGAACGCATCAGTTTTCGACGGGGTTGTATACGATGGCAGTCATTGGTTCCCTGAGTTGGCACGGCATATGTCTATGTATACGTCCACCACATTGTACACTCCATTGAATTATGAAATCAAGATTAGCAACTAGACTACATAACTATGCGCACGTGATACACTTAGATTTTAAGCTGACCCCAATTTGAACACAAGTCAGCGCATAAATTAAGCATCCTTACGGATGAAAATTCTTTTAAAAGGTTTGTAACTTCGTTTATTTATGGCAAGAAAATGTCCCTTAATAGCAATATGACAGGTGGCATGCTCTCATACAACTCATGCATATCGTTAGCACCTAGAAGCCCCTCTACACATCGCATACTTCATCCTTCGCTCTTTTGGTCTCTCTAAGATTTGACTAGATCGCTCCCCCTCACACATTTGTAGGGCACAATAGGAAGGAAAAAGGTGCCAATACTCTCTCTCTCTCTCTCTCTCTCTCTCTCTCTCTCGGGCAAGCGTATGCTACTCATGTCACAATAAATGACAATGGCCCTACCCACAAGCTCACCCATATTGCTAAGTAGCTTCTAAAACCAAGCTACCTCACAAGCTACCATAGTCCCTTGTGTACTCTGTCTCTATACTTGACAAGGCAATTATCAGTTGTTTCTTGTTTTGCCAACTTGCAAGAGCATTCCTAGCTGTGGGTGGAAAGAAAAGTGCAAAGCAAAGTGCCATGTGACAAGGTTACGTGTGAAAAGAAAAGTGTAAACTAGTGATATTCAGGTCATTCACATAAATGACTAACATTATGGTCCCTCTATTTGTCTTTTTCACATAAAGCAAAAAAATCTAGATTAGATAGCAGAAATCCAATGGCAAGGTACTCCCTGATCTTGTTTGACCATGCTTTGTGTAACTTGCACACAAAATTGGATATGCATCATTCTCATAACTTGGTGGCTGCATCATGTAAACTTCTTCTTGCAAATCACCATGCAAGAATGCATTCTTTACATCCATCTAATGTAAAGACCCACCTTTTGTTTTACAACCATAACAATGACAACTCTCATTGCCATTCTGGCAACCAGGCTAAATGTCTCCTCATGGTCACTGCTATATGTTTGTACATAACCCTTGGCAACCAATCATGCCTTATACATGTTAATAGATCCATCTAAATTATGCTTGACCTTGTACACCCACTTATATCCCATTGCCTTCTTCTCCTTAGGCAAAGGCACTGATTCCCATGTTGCATTTGTATTCAATTCTACCATCTCCTCATCCATGGCATCTTCCCATTTCTGATTTCCAAAACAAGTGGGCTCTACATGTCAACAAGGTATGTAACCTGAGTAGTCCAACACACACTTACATCACTAGTGGGTGTCCACCATGGTTCTTCATGCACTGGGAGTAACCACTAACGGAATGCCAAGCTCCTCATTCAAGGCTTTGCTTAGATTGATCGATCAGGCATAAAAGGTTGATCTACCTTTTCCTTCCTTTTGTGTGTAATACATGTGTACCAGCATATGTAGTACCATAAGATGATGCATCTACATTCCTCACATCTATCAACCTACATTCCTCAACCCTACCTAACCAATCACTAGAGTCACCATCCATATAAGAGTAGCCTGCTGATCAATTCACACACAAAAGTTTGATCTATCTTTTCCTTCCCTTTGTGTGTAATACATGTGTACCAGCACATGTAGTACCATGAGATGATGCATCCACATTTCTTGCATCTACATTCCTCAACCCTGCCTAGCCAGGGACTAATATTGGATGCATTAGATGGCGCTATAATTATGCCATAACTTTAGTACACTAAAGTGGTTGTCATAGTTTGTAAGCCTTTGGCAGCATATCACCCATAATCTCACTAACCCTACTAGTCATGTAAGTGCGGAAGCTATCACCTAGGCAGGTGATCATGTCTGCAGCACTAGTTGAACTCAATATATTAACATGGTAGAGTCATGGGTACCTAAAGTTAAGCATAAATTAATTAAATGGCCCTGTCAACACCATTTAATTAAGATACACTTACACTATATTGTGTGAACATAGCATGCATACATACATAGATATATAGTATATGTATGTACATACATACATACACACACATACATATATATGTGTATATGTGTGTGTGTGTATACACATATATGTATGTATGTATATACACATATATATGTGTGTGTGTGTGTGTGTGTGTGTGTGTGTGTGTGTGTGTATATATATATGTATGTGTGTACATACATACATACATACATACATACATACATACATACATACATATATATATATATATATATATATATATATATATATATATACATATACATATACATATATACATATACATATACATATACATATACATACACACACACACACACACACACACACATTCCTTGAAAGGGTCTTTAAGTTCCTTAGAGGGTTCACCGAAAGTGGTGTACGAAACATGATCGATAAAGCTAACAGGTGAACATGATATAGAGATAGTGATTGAAGTTGCAGTACATGTATTCACATGTATACATGTATACATGTATATACACACACACACACATATATACATGTATACATATATATGTATGTATACATCTATACATGTATACATACATACATATACATATACATATACATATACATACATACATACATACATACATGCATATATATATATATATATATATGTATGTATGTATGTATGTATGTATATACATACATACATACATGCATATATATATATATATATGCATGTATATATGTGTATTACATACATATATATACACATATATACATGCATATATATACATACATACATATATATATACATATGTATGTATGTATGTATACATATATTCATATATAGGTGGCACTGTGACGGTCAATAGGGATCTGGATAAAGGTCCCTCCCGTCCCTCTAGTTCCATAGGGTCAAACTTTTTGTTCCCATTCATCGAGGTTGAGCTAATTAATACATGTTTTTCAGGCAAGTAGCGAGTAAATTGTTAACTTTAACATGTAAATTTGTAATTCTTAGTCTCTCTCACCACATAATTTTTAAAAAATAACCCATGTTCCACAAGATTAATGCATGATTTCTTAGGCTTAATTTATGTAAATTTAATGTGTTGTTTTACAACCAACATCTTCTTTTAGGACTAATACATAATTTGCTGGAATTAATGCACCAGTGGTGCCATTCTTTAGAACTCATCTATCACGCACAATTTGTACATCTACTATCACGTGATTTTTACTTTTAATGTGTATATCATGAGGATTAATGCGTGCATCTTTGAGTTAATGGGGGTGATTTTTTCTGACATGTAAATTCTCAACGTGGCAAATAGTTTTTGGCCTACCAAAGGCAGTCGATTTTACAATTTCCCTAGGGGAACTCTTGAGAAAAACTATGATTGAATATTTAAAGCCTTGGGGTTCTTCTAGGAAGAGTGATGATAATTGGGATTTGTTGTTGGATTCTATGTTAATTTCTCTTGGAGTTTGCATTCTCATGATATGTGGTATGTCATGCATTTATGTAAGAGATGATACTAAGATGATGAGACTTTTCTCTCCATACCACTCTCATGCACCTTCCTTACATTATGAATTTTATTTTATTTTTTAAGGCTTTTTCAATTTGCTTTAGTATGATTGATTTAAAATTTTCACTTTTTAAAGCCACCTTATGGATTTGACACACACTCTCTCTTTTTCTCTCTCTAAATCTAGTTGGATTTAATTTTAAAATTTTAAAAACCCCTCATGGATTTGACAATCTTTGGCTCATGCGTGCGCGCGCCCACACAGACACTTACTCTAATTGGAATTTGGCAAGCCATCGTGGAAGAATTTCCACTTGTTAATTTTGGGGTATGCAACTGGTTGTGATAGTTGTAATAGCTATCAAACCTTAACGCGCGCACCACAACCAATCATTTGTTGGATAATATTTTGCTTTAAATTATAGGGACATCATCACATGAGTTTGTTGGATAATATTTTGCTTTAAATTATGGGGACATCATCACATGAGTTTGCCAGTAAGATTTATGTAATTTACCATAATTTACATATATGAATCTTGACCTACGTAAGTCTTTCAAGGACATAAATTTTTAAATTTAATTACTCCTAAATAATGCAAAGGATGTGATAATTTATTTTGTTCTACCTCCCAAGCTTTCTATTGTGCTTGTTTTTGACACATGAGCTAAGATCACGACAGGAAGTCGCATTTTTGTAGCTCGAATGACACATGCTTCAACAAAGCTAAGGTGAGCTCTTGATTTGACCAAGAGACATTTTGAGTGATGAGAAAGAAAAAATCCCATTGTGAGTAATTGTGTTTAAGTGCTTATCTCTTGCCTCTTGCTTGTGGGTAATTGTGAGTGATGTGAAAGAAAAAATCCCATTGTGAGTAATTGTGTTTAAGTTCTTATCTTATGCCTCTTGCTTGTGGCTTACATGCTTGCTTTTCTTCCTGATTATGCATGTGAGTAGGGATTAGTCTACTCTTGAGAGCTTATTAGTGATCTTGCCCTCCATTTCTTCTTCTCTTCCTCTCTCAATCTCTATCTCTAGCTCAAGGTTGAGTAGGCAAGGTAGCATGATGGAGAGAAGCTTCCCATAGTTTCACTCCCCTTGTTGCATGAGGACCTTTTCTTCAAAATGACAATGGAGGAGGGTACACTTGAGAAGTCTAGCTTCCAATAGTTGGAGGTTGCATTCATGGTGGCTAATGGTGAGTTACCTAATAACCCTTGCATTGTTTTCTTTTCCACTTCTTCTTGCAAGATTTAGATAGTTACATATAGTGAACATCTTTGGCCTATCGTAGTGAACATATAGTGAACATCTTAGATATCATGAACATCTTAGCACCATTGTCGAGTATCTAGATAGTTACATATAGTGAACATCTTAGCACCATTGTCGAGGATTGGCTACTATTAGCTTAGACCGCCTAAGCTATTATAGCCTTAGGAGAGACTCATAGCCCAAGAAGTCTATACCACTAGTTGTGTTTGGTCATTTTTGTGTTATTTTTGTTAAAATTTTAGTTGCTTTTGGAGTGCAAAGTGGAGTATTGGAGTGAGGAGTGTAAGGACAAGCTTGGAATCAAGACAATTTCATAATCGGGAATGCTATTTTTAAGTGATTTTTTAAAATTTTTCATGCAAATTATTAATAATAATTATACTCTAGACATTAGTGTGCTAGCTTGTCCATCACATCCTCACTCCATTGTCACACCAAAATGCTCCTTACCGAAGGGAGCTCTTAATGCCTATACGGAGGCAAGAAGAGATGATCCTTCACGGGCGATGGTTCTCTCTCACAAAAGGTGGGAAAAGAAGAAGCTAATGGGAGAGGAAAACCTATAATGACACCTATTTAAACAAGTATCCATCAAGCAAGTACGAATCCAATAGCATGCAAACAAGAAAGAAGAGGGAAGAAGGAGACCTTATAAGAAAACTATTGCAAGGGAATGATTACATCTTGCTTATTATCAAAAATGATATACAAAAATGACTAGTTTTTACACTAGGCCGGCCAAACTTAAAAAATGGTATGACCTCTATTACTAGTTATTAACCACCCTCCATAGGTTAATATGGTTTCACCTTCTTGACCTAATGTAGTAGGGAGTTTTTCCATCTTAGCCACATGAGAAGATACACTTAACTATGATATTACAGTGCTAGAATATATAAAGTAGCCTTTGTAAGTGCTTAACGTCAAATAGGGAAAGTCTATAGACTTAGTGTATATAGTTGCTTAAGACTAGTAATAAAGGCTAGACCATTTTTAAGTTTAGCCGGCCTAGTATGAAAACTAGTTACTTGTATAAGTCATTTTTGGCAATAAGAGATACACAATTATTCCCTTGTAATAGTTTTTTGGTGAGCTCTCTTTCTTCTCTCTTCTTGCTTACTCTTGCATGCTTTTGGATTCATGATTGCTAAATGGATGCATGCTTGAATAGGTTTGATTGTAGACTTCCCTCTTTGATTAGCTTCTTCTTCCCCTGATTTTTGTGAGAGAGGACCATCACGAAGAAGGATTGTCTCTTTTTGCCTCCGTCTACGCATGGAGAGCTTTCCCTTCACCCCTTTGGCAAGAAGCATTCCTGTGTGATAATGTAGTAAGGACACAACAGATGATGACCTAGCATACCCACAATAGGAAGTTATATTCATGGCTTGAAGACAAGACCCAATGACACATGCTTTGGCAAGGCTAAGGTAAACTCTTAACTTGAATATATTTGGCACTACTACCGGGGACTAGCCTAGGGATTAGCTCTATTTTCCGTCCATTCCAAGCTATTGAGATCGTCGAATATTGCCCGGTGTTGATTAGGAGGTCACACTCTATAAAACATACAAGTTTGGAGCCTTGGATGTGTTATTTTGTTGATTTTGATTTTGAATTGAAGTTGAATTTGCATTAGGGAATTCTATTTCATTTATTGGTAGGGCAAACCCTAAGTTTTTAGTGATTTTTCATGAAATTGGAGCCCAAGAAGAGGCTTAGATTTCATTGCTTTAAACCAAGAATTAGTTTAGTGATTGTGATTAGGAGTAGAACCCACATCGAAAACATGAGCGTTGAATTAGAGTGAAGTTGTCAATTTTAGTTCATGCATTTCATAATTTTTCATAAATTGTTCATGCATTGTGGAATTGGTAGAATAGAAGCATGCTAAATCATCTAAAAATAATTAAAAACACTTAATTAACTGCATCACATTCTTTAATTAAGATTAAGAACACTAAACACTTCCCATCATGTTTAAAAAGGTACAAAAACCACCAAAAATCAAGCCAAACCAGCTCTCGGGTAGGGGGCATGAGCCCAAAGTCCCACATAAAAAGATGAGATTCTTGAGCCATGAGCTTGGAGACGTGAACTATGAGTTTGGAGACATAAGCCATGAGTCTAGACATGTGAGCCATGAGCCGTGAGTTATGAGCCTGGAGGTAGATATACCTAATATACTACGGACCAATTATTACAGCCATAAAAATCCGTACGGACACACCTACCTATGTCCTTGGAAAATATTTTTGTCATACAATTTGTATCAGCTACAATTTCTAAGGAAAATTCTTGTCCTTCATAATTATTGGAAAACCAAGTACACTTATTACTAATAATAAGTGCACACACCAACCTTGTTATAGGCCCTGTTCTTATATTTTAGTACCCTAGATAGGCCTATTACATCAATAATGAATACAGTGTCAAAGTAGTAATTTCAAGACATGGATTCATGTAACATGCATTATATTCGTATCCAAAGCGTATAAACCATCCCCAAGCTTGATGAGGTATCACAGCTCTCCAATCAAAACTCCGAGCAAGTTTGATTTCTCCCACCGTATATAAGGTCTTTTCAATACATTTTTCATTATAACTTCTACAAATTATTCTAGATTTCCTTGAGGATAGAGTCTTTCATGTATAATGAGGGTATTTCTAAGGTCAACTATATATTTCTCTTTTCTTGACTTCATCTTCTTGAGGCTTGTGATCTTTAAGAGTCTTATGGTCCTACTTTAGTGCACTTCTTCTATGCATATAAGGATAGGAGCCTTCTTTTACTAAAAATCTCCAAAATATCTTACCCAATTTCTATTCATGTTTTTCATTTTATTAGACCAAGGAAGGTTGTGAGCAGAGTTTATAATAGATGTGAATCTGGACATGTGCACCGTGAGCCATGAGCCATGATCCTAGAGACATGAGCGTCGATAAGTGAGACATGAACCTAGACACGTGAGCCGTGAGCCTCAACATGTGAGCTTTTAGCTGTGAGTCTAGAGGTGTGAACTTGGGCATGAGATCCTAGAAGCACAAAAAAAAAGCCTTGTATGAAACCATTCGCAAACCTAAACAGAAACACCCAGGACCTTTAATGGGAATCCGATCTAGACTAGTTATTTGAAATGACAATACAATCAATTTGCAAAGTACATCAAACTAGACCTCCTTAAATCCACTTTGGTCGTCCTAGCAACAACAAACAACCAGCACTCAGTAGAGTGCTCCCCATTTAAGGAGTCTCCTTCAGTTCCACCTCAACCAAGGAGCTTTGGGAAGAAATGAGCCAACAAAACATAGATGTGAGTGGAGGAACAATGGAAATAATGGAACACTTGGAAATAGAAGCTGACACCACAATCCTTCAAACTTCACATTATTGGCTCTGTAAACAACACCTTAAATTTTATGGAGGAGGCATTCAACACCTTAAATCTTATGAAGGAGGCATTCAACTGCCCTATTTTTGGGTGTAGCTATAGTGAAGGAGTAAGAGCAAAACTAAGAACATCAAGGTTTTCTCCCATAGGAAGTGGTCAAACCATGTTAGGAACCATAATGTTTCAACTCGATCATGGTGAGCCAGGTTTATCCCAAGCAAACCATGACCAATAAGTAGCCCAACAACTACAGTTATGACAAACAGAAGATGTCTCTTTTTGTACCACCAGGGAAAAATGTTCTACAGTACACATAATAGTAAGCATACACAACACAAGAAGCATGAGTCTCGCTCTCTACAAGAGTCCATTGTAGAAGTGTCATCCACGAAACCAAGTCCTAGTTGAACTTCTTTGTTTGGATAAGGAATGAGGGACACATGCAAGGGTAAAGAGCCAAACTCAATAGGGACTACCTCATCACAAACGGATCCACAAGGGCATTCATAGAATATGTCCTCAGCCAATGAGCATGTAGCCTTAGGGCCAAGATGGCAGAGGACAAGTGCCATTGGAAACCGTGTTGCCCAACCCCATAGAACAAGAGATCCTATACCTTGAGGCATAGGGTGTTGCATAACCACCGCCTTACATTCCACCACCATGTGAATGCATAGAATAAATGTTGAGGATGTCGATTCACATGGAATAAATGTTGAGGATGTCGTTCAAAATGGGAAGGGGAGTTACAACCAACATAGCACCTAGAGGCTTAGATTTGGGCAAAACAAAGCCAAGGATGATGACCAAATTTGATGGAATTGGAGATCCCATTCAGTACCTAGAACAATTCAATCAAATTTGTGAGGCCATGGGATAGATTAATGATCCCACCAAGATTTTCTCATTTGAACTTTGCCTTGAAGGTAAAGTAGGCCAGTGGTTTAGGTCACTAAACCCACTTGAAAAGGCCAGCTACAAGGTACATTTATTGTGGGATTCTCACCTAGTAGAGCCATATGGAGCCATATGGAGCCCTATCACACAGATAACCTTAAGCAGTAGGAGGAAGGCAAAACAATGTGGGACTACATTGCTAGAGCCAAGCATCTCCACATGAGATGCAAAACCTATGAAAGATTGGATGACTTATCTCTCATTGATCAATATATAATTGGTCTTAAGAGCAAGAGGTTGCACGAGGCTACACGACCATCTCTATAGGTCTAGGCACTACATCTTTGATGAGTTCTGCCTATGAGGTAGTAGGCCTAGTAAACAACTTGCAAGACAAGGATGTAGACCTAGTAAACACGAGGCTACACGACCATCTCTATAGGTCTAGGCACTACATCTTTGACGAGTTCTACTACCTATGAGGTAGTAGACCTAGTAAACAACTTGCAAGACAAGGATGTAGAAGTCATCCACCCCCAAATAGGGGATGCATCACCCAAAGCCTCATCATTGGCCAAGGGTGCTCAACTAGCATCAGCTTCTATAGTCCTAGTCAAGGACATGAGTGTGGACGAGTTGGAAGAGAATTTGCTCAACCAGTTAGGCCAACAGTGGGTGGCAAGGCTAGCCTGAAGGGAAACCTCAAGGCCAACCCCAACCAGAACCTCAAGTAGAACACCCACATCTATTCCCATAGAGAAATATGGTTTGGTCCTCCCTATATTCTATCACCAAAATCATAGAAGCACAAAGTGTCCAATGCTAAGGCCTAGACATCAATAGTATTGTGCTCATTGCTAGCACCCATGGGAACCATGACATAGTGCATTGTTGGTACTAAGGAAACCTAGCATGGTGAACTCTGGCACCATGACACATACTCTCTGCACCAAGGCAACCATTGGCTTTACCATCCCCCTACTCATTACTCCTCATCATCGGTAGACACAAGCTCTAGTGCCTACATATCAAAGCCCTTTACCATAAGGTATGTATAGAGACTACCCCAATTGCCATATTCACCTTTGGTACTACCACCCTAGTTGGTTCCTCCAACAACCACACTAGTACAACAGTACTTGGTGACCTTGTTTGCAAAAATAGAAACCCAAGAACAAGAGAGTTATGACCAGGGTCCACCATAGACTACACCTCTCAATTCGAGGCCATGGTGTAACAAATATAGCAAAAGACCTCAACAATATGGTACACAGGCCGCCGATGCAATGTTTTTGATGCAAAGGCCCACACTGTATTGCGGAGTCCCCTTACAAAGACCCTAAGTGGTCCTAGTACTTACAAAGACCCTATACCAAATCCCCTAAGTGGTCCTAGTACTTCGACCCTAATGTAATTCCTTACAGGGACACATGCTATAAATGGGGATTCAATCATGATTACAAGGATTATCCCAATAGAGTGATAATCACCCTCATGGAAAAAAGCATCCACCTCCACTTTGATAAGTCTTAAGCTATTGAGCGTACAAGGAGGACTTATTCACACAATCCCCCTTAATGTAATGACAAGGCTCCAAGCCAAGACGAGGGCAGTAGGCCAAAGAAAGCAGGGGGCGAGTAGAGGGCTAAGGCTTTAACTTTAAAGCAAGTAGCTAAAGAGCCAAATGTGTAAGCCCTAAAAGCTACATTAGCTAATGAACTAGACCTAGAGGTCTAGAAGAAGAAGACCTCAAAGAGTATGTGTAAACGCAATGCACGATTAGTTGTGAAGGGAAATAACATTGTGACCATCGAAACTAGTTCGGATGAGAGCTTTAAGCTACCTCCCTCGTAGAGATAGCTAGTGAGATGATCTCCTGCTCAAACCTGCTCTTCCCAAAGAAAGAAACCATGGACTATGAAAACCTTCCGAAGAAACTCAACTTAGTATCCCAACCCCATGTTAGAGAATAAAACAAGCCCAAGAGCTTGTGAGGAATGTACAGGCTAAACTAGAGCTTGTGTTAGAGCCGGTGTTAGAGCAAGTGATCAAGTACAAACCACAAAAAGTGGGCCTAAGTACATCTCAGAATCTATCTCAAAGCCAATTACATAACTAGTAAGGGATCCTCAATGTTTTCCCAAGGCCTCATACAAAACTATATCCATTCTTAAGAGGCCGTAAAAAAAACTAGTTTTGGAGCCTCTACTTGTGGAACCAATCCAACCAAGCCTCAGATTGCTGGATGCAGTGAGGAAGGATTCAGTGGGAGGTGAAAGCTGGCCTTCCATGGGCCACCATAGCCAATAACACATCTTTTCTCAAGTGATCAACATGATGACTTTATCTCATCCCCTTTAGAGGCATCACCTTCTAAGGAAGGATGAGTGCATATACCTTACACATTAGTAGGTCCTAGCTCACCTCAGAGTAAGTATGAGTGAGTGTGAGTATTTCTTGCAGGATATAGTAGGTTACCTCATAGCCTTCTTGTCCTCAGAGGTCCGAGTTTCGCAAGACCTTTATATAAGCTGCATATTATCTTTGAATGGATAGGCGAACGCCAATGAACATATGAGAAACTAAAGAAGACATTAGTAAGCACACTCATCTTGAGATCCCCTAATCGGGATCTAATCTTCCATGTGCAGATAGATGCTTCAGCCTTTGCTATTGGATGTGTGCTAGCATAGCTGGGGGAGCACAACATGGACTTCCCTCTGTGCATGAAAAAGTACAAACATTACTTATTGGTGACCAAATTTTTGTTCTTTATCGACTATCAAGCATTGCTATATTTGGTGATGAACAAGCCTTGCACCACAAGACGCATCATCAGATGGTTGCTTATTCTTTTGGAGTTTGATTTCACCATCACGGTGCAAAAGAGGTGTGTGTATGTCCATGCCGACTACCTTTCTATAATTCCAAATGCAGAACTCCCTCTCGGGGTGGAAGATGATCTTCCCAATGATGATGAAATGCGCCAGGGTTCCCTTATAGCGATAGGGCTAATAGGTTCCTCTTATCATGGTCGGATTGCAAAGAGTCCAAGAAATAGGATTGATAGAGCTCAAGGCACCCCCTTGAGGTTTCTATTTCCTATGATCAATGTGCTTTCACACTTTTTTAGACGGGGTTATACTTCCGGTTGATGATGCTTGTTGAGATGAACTATAACTCTCCTAAGTAAGAGGTGCTGCCGGGGACCAAGCTAGAGTGGGTTTGGAGCATTTTATTGATCCATTGTTTGTTTTAGTTTTCCCATGTTACAATAGAGTAGAGATTTGGAGTGATAAGTGTGATGAAATTGTGATTAAAATATGAATTTTGTGGGGATTTACTAACTAAAACTATCTTATTTTGTTTTGTTTTCTTGATTTTGATCAATGGTGGGTGATGGAAAAAGAAAGGGAAGGCCCCCATCATATTCATGCACATGGAGAATAATTCTCTCTCTCTCTCTCTCTCTCTCTCTCTCTCTCATGTAACCGAATTCAATTGAATGCAAGAGAAGAAAGGAATTTCATGACGATCTCTACATGTATATGCATGTTAATCGTCGCTGTTAGGGAATTTACCTAACACCTTGGCAATCCTGCAGCAGTTGGTCGAATTCTTGGAAGCCTTGATTTCACACTAATGGGTGATGAAGGCAGTTGCAGCAGGTGACGATTTCTGAGTTTTGCCGGAAGCAGTGAGTGATGGCAGGATGCTTGGACATTGCGAGTACGCAATCGCTTGCTCACGAGGGGGTCTCGGTCATTCTTAGACCGGCGCATGTGGCTGACTTGGAGCTTAGAATGTGACTCGACTGTAGATCGGATCAATCCGACGTCTAAGATTCCATGTCAGCTAAGTTTGTGTGACATTCCCTCTAATTGGCGATAGTGCGTCGAGGGAAGGCGACGGCCATTGCTGTCATCCTCATGAAGTCCGGATGATCCGGGTGCTGATGAGCCGTCAACTAGGATCCGTCAACTAGGATCGTGATGAGCTAGTAATTGGACTTGTCGACCGAGGTGCACTTTGTCAAGCAGCGGGTACAGCAGGCTAAGGACATGGCGCATCAATATCTATCTTCTGGAGTCTCAGTTCCAGGTAGTCGTGGTACACAAGTCCATGTTATGGAAGGCGGTGCTGCTGCTAAGTGAGATGCTAATCCATCGGTAGTTCACAATTCTCGTGGGACACTGTCTTTCGGTTTCGCTTCGCCATTCTTTTCTCGCGGACTGACTCATAAATATGTACGCATAGCACGTGTGTTCAGTAGAAAGGGTTTTTAAAATCTTTTTTAAATACATTTTTTACATACAGAGAAGTACCGTTTAAAGGAGGTATACAAACGAAAAAAATTCATCGATAGAATTTTTTTTCCATCGGACGGAAGTTTTTTTCACCGACGAACTAAATTTTTCAAAAAGTGCTCATTATGGATCAAAATTTCTCTTTTTTCGGACAAAAAATTCACTATCACTATAGAAAAGTCAGTCTGTCACGGAATTTCAAAACTTTGGATTCTAAAATCTAAATTTTCATCAATTTTTCAAAGCAATAACTATTATCGTTTTCATAGCTCAAAATCTAACTGTTATAAACTAAAAATTATGCTTTTACAAAGACAATAACTCAAAATCGAACTATTAGATCCAAAAAAAAGTAAAGTGATAAATTGTAGTACTCACTACCATCTAAAATTTGACCATTTGGATCATTGGATTTCTATCTAAATCTAGAGACATATTTGCTTTCAATAAACCTCTTCTATGGCCATGGACTCCATATACCTACTTTTCTTAATATTAAAATATGCTTAAACCATTGGATTAACTTTGTATACAAAGAAAATTTATTTTCTTAGACAATGCACTAGCCCCATGTAAGAGAGTTTCATCAAATTATATTGGGTCTAAAAGTTACGTCAATTTTACCACCTATCAGTAGATAACATACTATATACAACACGTGGTCTAGAAACGTGTATTGGTATAAAACTTATTTGTGCTCAAGGGAAAGTATAATCTCTAGAGATGCTTAAACAAAGCGAAAAAGGGAAAAAAAGTGAAATTTATCGACGTGTGGACATGCTTAATTTGTATGGTATAGAAATTCTTGTGTATGGATTTGAGTTGAAAAAATCTAGACACTTGCGCCAGAAAACAATTGATATTTTTAACAAATTCTTGTGTATGGATTTGAGTTAAATAAATTTGGATGCTTGCGCCATAAAACAATTGATATTTTTAAGCAAAAAGTCCAATGACTCTTCTAGTTGATTGGAAGAGTTTCTTCTCCTTTGTAATTTTTTTTTCAATTGAATGTTTTTGGGTGTAGAGTAAAATGTAAGTAATGTTTTATGCATTCTTTTTTCATAAAAGTACTGGTTTTTTAAAAATATTTGACATGAAAGTGTGTCTTTTGTCTCCATAAATTTGAAAAAAGATACATTTTTGGGATTTTTTTAAATAACAAGTGGAGTTGAGTAGTCATTTGCATGATTTTGTGAACAATTTTCATGGCGACGGCCATTGCTGTCATCCTCACGAAGTCCGGATGATCCGGGTTCTGATGAGCCGTCAACTAGGATCGTGATGAGCTAGTAATTGGACTTGTCGACCGAGGTGCACTGTGTCAAAGCAGCGGGTACAGCAGCAGGCTAAGGACATGGCGCATCAATATCTATCTTCTGGAGTCTCAGTTCCAGGTAGTCGTGGTACACAAGTCCATGTTATGGAAGGCGCTGCTGCTAAGTGAGATGCTAATCCATCGGCAGTTCACAATTCTGGCGGGACACTGTTTTTTGGTTTCCCTTCGCCATTCTCTCCTCGCGGAGTCACTCATAAATATGTATGCGTAGCACATGTGTTCAGCAGAAAGGGTTTTTTAAATCTTCTTTTAATGCATTTTTTACATACAGAGAAGTACCATTTAAAGGAGGTATTTAGACGGGAAAAAAATTCGTCGATGGAATTTTTTTTCTATGGATGGAAGTTTTTTCCACCGACGAACTAAATTTTTCAAAAAGTGTTCATTATGGATCAAAATTTCTCTTTTTTCGGACAAAAATTTCACTATCACGATAGAAACGGCAGTCTGTCTCATCACAGAATTTCAGAACTTTGGATTCTAGAATCCAAATTTTCATCAATTCTTCAAAGCAATAACTATTATTGTTTTCATGGCTCAAAATCTAACTGTTATAAACTAAAAATTATGCTTTTACAAAGACTATAACTCAAAAGCAAACTATTAGATCAAAATAAAGTAAAGTGATAAATTGTAGTACTCACTACCATCTAAAATTTGACCATTTGGATCATTGGATTTCTATCTAAATCTAGAGACATATTTGCTTTCAATAAACCTCTTCTATGGCCATGGACTCCATATACCTACCTTTCTTAATATCAAAATATGCTTAAATTCAACTGCATGCAATAGCTTCTATGAGGTGCTCATGGTGGGAGAGTAGTTTGCCCATGTGCTATGAGGTGCTCATGGTGGGAGAGTAGCTTGCCCATGTGTTATGGAAGAAATTGAAGCATGTAATAGCCTTTATTGATCTCACAACCAGTAGATTTGATGGGCTAGTGGAAGCTGCTTGAAGATTGGAGTGTTGTTTCAGGAAAACTTCACTTTCTAAGAAGGGGAAGAAGAAGCAAAAGATAAAGATTCCTTAGAGGATGAGTAATAGGAAGACACTTTGGATGATGACTCAGATGTGAAGTTGGATTCAAAATCTAAGCACAAGAACCAAAAGAAGGAAAGCCAAAAATCAAAGACGATCGAAGAACGACTAGTGGAAGCATAGGCTAAGCTTCAAGGTGAAAGTGCAAGAAGAGCGATCTGATGTCTAGTGCACAAATCAAGGTCATACAAGGAGTAATGTAAGATCACTCTCTACTATTCCATATGTCAAACTGCCACTCATGTTACAAAACAAAGAGAAAACCTAGGCTACAGGTCCCAGTTCAACAGATGGTACTAGTCAAATCAAGTAAATATAAGCATACCATAGACTTATTGGTACCCTTTTAGTGTTAATATTGTTAAAAAAATCATAAGACGGAGTGTCCAATGTGGCAACATGAGTCATACGAGGTGGAGCCAGAGCCACCGAGCCACCAAAGGAAGTTATGGAAGTCTTCACAAGGGCACAAGGCCCAGTCCTTGACCTAGATAATTGGGATGGACCAAGGATAAATGAAAAACCCCAAAATTTGGAGAAGCAACAGCATGTCTAGGACCAAGTAGCCAAGATGATGGTGCAGAGAAAGCACATAGCATGGTTCAGAGAATGCTCAAGAAGTTCCTCTACTTAAGAAGGCAGTAAAAGTTAGTCCGGGCCATTATTTGACTATAGAAGGAAACTAGTAAAGTATGTAGAGGAGTTGTCTGACTCAACAAATCTTGAATACTATTAGCATTATCCAAAATAAAGAGGGAAGCCAAAAGGTGATCTTGGGGAAAGGTAATAGAATCCAAGAGCAGTGCTTTGTTAAGGAAGGGATAGATATTTCAGCTCATACATTTAGAAGTAAGGGATAACCAATTGAAGAAAGCAACATCTGAATATGATCTATGGGACTCTGTCAATAAGCAAGCTCTTCAAGAAAAAGAAGACGTTAAGGTTCCAACAGAGATTAAAGCATTGACTGTTATGGAAGAAGTGCATGAGAGGGACATGTAGAAAAGTGGTCAAGTTCAAGAGGATAAACTTTCTAAAATAAACCTAGGAGATGAACACAATCCTTGGATGGTCACACCGAACAAAAACTCAAGTGTAGAGAGGTAAATGTCCCTACCAGGTCACATAAATTGCTCCTCAAGCACAATGAACATAGAGATCTTGGTGGATGGAGCTAATATGGAAGGATATTTCAATGGTAGTAAGTTGAAACACTACTATGGAGTGCTCACCTAGGATATTCTCTATAAAATCCATGAGAAAAAGGAAGCAAATAATGAAACACCCCTCTAGGCAATTGCCTAGGACCAAAGAGGCTATTGCCCCCAATTGTATAGATCTATGTAAACAAAGTTGACCTTCATGATGCAATTAAAATAGAAACAACTGTGAAACTTTCTTGTTACCTTGAGCTAGAGTTCCCCTAGCTATGTGGCTAGACTTTGTTTAACATTAAGGGCAGCTTATGTTCCCCTAGCTATGCGGCTAGCCTTGGTTGGCATCAAGGACAACCAGTCACAATGTAATTCCCCTCATCCCTAATACCATCTACAACTACCCTCACCATAATAAATAACCCCGAATCCATAAACAAAAAGTTTTGAAGCAGATTTTTACATTAAAACTAAACCTATATCTCTTACAAGTATTATATGATCCTCCCCCATAGGTACAATGAAAGAGAGCACCATTCTAGCTAAACTCCATGAAGGCACCCCAAGTGAATTAGATTGATGCATTCACTTCATAGCTCTGAGGTGACCGAAGTCCCATGCTAGCAAAGATCTTGTGCCATGCCATCAATAAAGAATCACCATGCCATGAGTAAAGAGTCACCATGCTCACTAAGGTTTTATGCCATGCTATCGGTAAAGGATTGCCACCTCTGGTATCCATGCTTAGACATAATCCACCCTGATAAACTTTTTATCTCTTTGAAAAGAACCCAACCTAAACATCCCCCAAAAGAAGTAGAAGCTTGAGATAACCCCAAACCCTTCAGGAGTAAAAGTTTTGGTGAAAAGTTTGATAAGAACGACATCAAATTTGGAAGTACCGTGCATGACAAACTTCTTGAAAGGAAAAGGGATTTGGAGTCTAGTGGTAGGTGTGAAGAGATGGAGTCAAGGGTTCCTGCAATTAATATAACTCCGGTATAACTTATAATACATAGGAACTGGACAAAAAGAACATTCAAGCACTACAACATGTTGGGGGCATAGAAGCGTTGTAGCAACATTGAGGCATTTAGATGTTGGGAAACTTTGCATTGTTGGATAGGGAGAATAATAGTAAAATTTTGTTGCTATTTTTTTTTCTTAGCAACAAAATTTCACCTCGAGAGGCAGCGATTATAGCTACAAAATTTTCTCAAATTTCTACTGCTACATTATAATTTCATTGTTGGGTAGTGAAAATAGCAGCAAAACTTTGCTGCTATACTGTTGTAAAAATTCCAGAGTGTTGTTGAAGATTGATATTAGGTTATACATGTCCCATACATACAAAAAATGATGATAGTTAAAAAAAACATCCTTCGAAACCCTTAAAGCCATGTTTGAAAAATAAAGCAAAAGATAGTTGAAAACTTTGAAGGGAAATAATTACATAAACAATGTCAAGATCATGAATCTATCCCATCTTGTAATAAATAGATCCATTTGTGTTGCTTCATCAATCTCTATATCTAATGGAAGCTCAATGAAAAGATGGAGTTCCATATCAATATCACTATCATTATCCAATAAAGCATTATCATGATTAATCGGTGACTCATCATCTTCTTTGGATTGATGTTCCTCATGCTCTTGATTGGCCTCCTCTAAATTGTTTTCTTCATTTTTATCATCGTCTTCTTCCAATGAGTCAATTTGAGGTAGTACTTGCACCGCATCCAGAGATTTGGCCTCAACAT